>NW_015150975.1:459644-463239 GCF_000732505.1 Cyprinodon variegatus | reverse complement strand
GATATCAAAAAAGTACTCCAGAGTGTTGTTCAGCATGGGGGTGAGTAGAAAATGAAGGCTAATCATGTTTTGGGTGTACTATTCCTTTAATGAAGATGGTTACTTTTTTCCTGACAAAAGGGATTTCTGCTTTGATGGAGATGAAATAAAACATTCGAATTCATATATCATACTAGGAAAATATATCTTTAATCAAGAAAAAAGTATACACAGCAACTATATTTAATAACCTAGATAGTTTAGAATTTAACTTTTTTTTTCATGAATGATGAATATCATTTCTGACCCTTGAAAATTCTTTCTTTTCCAGGCAGCCCATGAATGCTGTTTTAAAACAGTTTTATTCAGAGAGCAGCAGCAGGACCAGAGGAGCTAAAACCGGGAGCAATAGTACTATGTTAGGTAAAAAGCCTGATATTAAAAGGATGCTCTCTCTGTTTTCATCTACATGCAGAGGTTAACGGGGCGTCTTCGCAGCAGCAAATGGAGCACTGGAAGAATTTTAACAGAAAACTCATCATTTATTTATTGCTGGGAACAGAGGACTGCTAGCATGCTGGAAGAGGAACCATATTTCATGATGTTTTTGCATGTGCATATGAGTGTGTTACATACACATGGTGCAGGTGTTTATCGGAGAAGGAGCTTGTTTGAGCATGTCCTCTTTGACTAAATAAAACAGATGATTGACAGGTCATTTAAAATGACCTTTTCCAAGAGCGTCATTCACATTCTGGAGAAGTGACTGTGTGTATGTGTGAAAGCTATCAAACAGAGGAAACGAGGAGAGCCTGCTGCCATGAGATGGACTGAGATGACATTAGACAAGGGGGACTGAGACTGTGGAGGAGCAGATTTGAAGGCATGATAGAACAGGAGGCTGACATGTTTGACAAGAGAGGAGAAGAAGAAACCCAGACGAGGAGAAATAATGCAGGGAACCTCATGTTGGACTTTTGCTGTGCAGATTTAGAGCAAAAGTTTGCTTCTCTGTGCAGATTAATGCAACCTTTTCTTCACTAATCACAATATTACTGCCTTTTTAATTATTAATCTTGTTCCAGTTAAACCTATTTATGTGCAAAGGAAGTGACTCAGATTTAAATCTCATAATTTCCATTAATTATTTTTGTTGCAAGTTTTCATTAATTCATTAACTTTGCAACAGTTGCAACAATATGCAAAATGTTTTGGCATTTATTTGTTACTTTAAAACAAATGGATGAATTATCATCCTGATGAGAGCTCTGTCCGTGTAAAATATCAGCCAAAACAAAGTTTAAAGCTTTGTTTTTCTAAACATTAGAGGGTTATTTTGTGATGCAAAAAGATGCTTGAGGACAAAATAAGCACCTCTCTAATCTACTAACATTTCTCTGTTTACCCAATAATTTGGTAAATTTAAATATTGCCATTAAGCTTGTTTTCTCTAATTGTTTTTCCTGTTTCTCGTTTCTGTTCTCATGACTCCCAGGAGATCATAGCAGACAGTGGCTAATCCATAAGCCTAGATCTGCTGGAGTTTTTTTATTTTTATTTCTTACCTTCCACTATCACTGTGTGGTTGTCCACAATAAAGGAATCCATGAGTTAAAAATCCAATCTAGTCTAATTGCTTAAGTTTTCTAATTACTGGTCTCTAAATGAAAGCAGGTATGGATGAATAGCTGCTTTCCTCAATCATCTATAATGAATAAAGATCAGCACAATGTTCTTAGTTCATTTACCTTTAAGACTTGTCATTGGAATATATCTCTCTTTTTTACACTGTAGTTATACAGTGTAAGTGTAAGAAAATAAAAAATTGCAAAAATGCCTCATTGTTTTTCAAATGTATTTCTTTAGGGTGCCTATAATTGTCAAATCTGTGATTTTCAGGTCTTCATTGTAGTGCAGATGATTGTAAAATACACTTTTTTATTCTCTAAAAGTGGACAGTTCTTCTATTAGAACTGCCTGAATATGTCCTCTTATATGTTTAACTGTTTCTTTACAATCCATCAGGAAAATGTGGGGCTCCTTCATTTAGAGAAAGAGATTGGGAGGAAACCATTAACCTGGTTGGAGTATAACCACTCTCCAGGTCGAACAACAGCAGCCGCTTTGCTGCTCCTACACGCAACCACAGATCATTTCTCATCTAAAGCCAAACAGCTGTTCAACAGTCAACTTCACTGAATTATGGAGACATTCTGCATGAGCAATGCTGCTGCTGCTGCTTCTGCTGCATTTGAGCCACCATTCATCACAAAAGACCCTGGATGCATTTTTCATGATGCTGTAGCTAACTTACAGCAAGATGCTCAGAACTACTGCAGTGGTCAGATGTTTTATGACTTTTAATATTAGATGTTATCCAGAAATAAGCCTCTTGGTAAAGCTTATTGATTGCTGTCCTCATTTAAAAGCACTCATGTTAAAAAAAGTCTTGAAATTTTTTGTGTACCGGTAGTTAAAATAAACAGTTTGAAAATTTAATGAGAAATATATTTGTCATATATATATATTTTTATCTTCACTTGCTTTTTTTCTTCCATTGAATTGGTTGATTCTTGTAAAGCACTTTTAATTGTCCTTTTACTGAATTGTGCTGTACAAATAAACCTATATTGCCTAACTCCTAATCAAGCCAATACAATAATATTAGACCTACAGAAGGTTTCAATGCTTTTAGGGACAAAAACAAAAGAAACAACTGCGGATCCAGACATTTGAATTGAGAAAGCTTCCTGGAGAGGTGGCAAAACGTCTTCAAATCTTGAAAACCAAGTCCAGTGGATATTTTTTGAATTTTTACGGAATGACTTTGACCTGGATGACTGAGAACCTTCATCAGCAAAAAGAAACAACCCCAAAAAGTGTAATAAAAAAATCCTTTTGGCTGTTTTATAAGCTGCATGAAAACATGACTTTGTATTCCTATTGCAAAACAGTATATTGAATTCTAGAAAATACCAAAGTATTTTGTAATTTCAGTATTTCTTAAATCAATATTCCTTGATGGCTGTCTCAGCCCTCGGTAATGACTCAGAACAAAGAGGCACAGTATTCAAGGGAAAGCAGTCAGTGGGATAACTCAAAAAGCGTTTATTTAAATCAAAGGGCTGCAGATCTGTGGTAGTAGCAGCTAGGGCGTCTAAAGAGAAACTTTACAGGAGAAAAACACAGGTTAGTGACCAAGGTAATCTGAAAGAGCATAATTATGAACACGTGAGTTACTAACCTGGTTTGACAGTTCAGTCCGTGCGCAGAGGACATGGATGATTCCAGCAGGTCGGCTGACAAATGCAGCGGACACTGCCAGAGAGTTCCAGACACGGAATCCTAGAAGGCTGCAGAACTGACAGGAGATCACATTCAAGAAGACGAAGGAAGGCAGGATAATCCACAGGGCAAAGTCAAGAGGCAGATCCAGAAAAATCCAACAGGAGTCCGAAGACAGGTCAGGCAAACAGATCAAATTCTCTACACCAAAGGCTCAAAAATAATATGGCATTGATGGCTGGGAATAGGGAGTTTAAATAGAAGCAGGAGCAGGTGGATTATATGAGCAGTGATGAGAAACAGGGCAGACTTAGACAGGTGAAAGAAATGA
>NW_015150975.1:457412-459072 GCF_000732505.1 Cyprinodon variegatus | reverse complement strand
AAAGAGAACCAGATTCTTTTATCTGGAATTTCTTCTCCAAATTCTAGACTTTTCTAATATTCCCAACTTAGATTAAAATGGCCTTTTAATGCAAAGGTTGCCAAAGGTTGTGAGAGTCCTGTATACAACTAAACACCCTTTATATCTTAAATAAAAGATCTAACAGAAAAAGAAAATACAGCAAAAATATACAAAAAAATATATTTTATCAATGAAACAAACAACCGTGAAAGAAATAAGAAACTTAGTTTTCATGTATAGTGCATCAGCAATACATAAAATAATGTAAACCGGACATATTTATTCCATATCCATTTTTCATGGTTAGTTGTCAGATTGGTTTATGCATATTTCACTGACTGTTCCAGAACAAATCAAGGTTATTAATGAATACGGTACATGTTCCAAAGAGAGAAGTGTAGCTGTTGTAAAGAATTAATAGCAACAATGTTTTTTTCTGTTTATGAAACTGATAAGCGTGAAGCAGACACACTTTAAGATGTTGAGTAGAATTGAGTCTGCCAATCACAAAGCAGAGGCCAATCTTGTGGGGCATGTAAGCCCTCTTAGACAAATTAATGGCTTTCCATGGTGATCATTCCCTGATGCCAGCCCGTCAAATCCTCACTCATCCATGTTATTCCCAGATCACCAACAGGCACTGCTGTATTTTATCTTCAGACAAAGGAGGACATTTAAAGTGGAGGTGAGACTGAGGAGGGAAGGAAAAATCAAAAATACGATTTTCATAATGCATCGCATCTTTGTCTGGAACATTTCCTCAAAAGGAACCAGCAGCTTGAATATATTTGCCATGAAGTACAAGGAATACAATAAAACTGAAAACTAAGAAGAGTTTAATGGTTGCCGGAGGAGAGAGAATATGAGGGAAAGTGTGGCGAGGGAGGAGAAGATATGAAGTAACCTTGATTAATTCAGCTTTAGAGCCTGTGATGCTTCAGTGACTTCATGTTCCAGCTGCTGCTTCTGATCACAGATTAATTCCCATTTGATAACATGGAAGACATTTATAATAACGGCTCAACAGAAGGGAGGACGTTAATACGATCTATACGATCTGTGTATATTTATATATTCATCTCTCTTCTAGTGCCAGGGCAGGATGCTGTCTCAACACATGTATTTTAAGGATGAAGTATAAGGAAAATGTCACATTGTTTTTCCTTCCTACAATGAGCTTTAGACGGCATATTTTTGAACTATTTTCCTCTGCAAGCACGTTTTTATGGGTATATCCAGCTTTCCACATCTACTGGATAGAACGCATATGTGAAATTATTTTACATCTTGCTAATCCAGGATCAAATTTAGTTCTGGGCTTTAATCAGGACATTTTGAGTCCTTTTGTCATGATTTGTTGCAACATTTGATTCCACTGTTCCCCTTACTATACCGTATAACCAGCTCTCAGACTAGTCACTGGTGCAAAATTATTACAAGCTATCTTTGAATTTATTTCAGCATTCCTATTACCTGTCTGATTTTGACCCGATTCTGCCTCCTGATCTTCTGAGCCTGCATGAACCCTATCTGACCGACCGTTTTTGGATCTTACCTGTTTTCTATGTCTTGACATTGCTATCAGATTTTCCTGATTGTCTCTGGATCTCGGATCACCTGGCTCTGACTTTGGACCTGC
>NW_015150975.1:455140-456587 GCF_000732505.1 Cyprinodon variegatus | reverse complement strand
CCAGTTTTACGTCCGTCCGCGGATCTGCTTTTTTCGTCTGTCTGGCTGCGCATGCGCACTGATCTGTATTTTCGAGGAAAAACGTCCAAAATGTACGAAATACTGTGCATAACTTTTCGTACGATTTCATACGAACTGATAATAAGAATATGTTGAACTGATTGTTGTTCTCTACCTCAAAAAACACTAGCTTTAAAAATTTTCTATTTTTGATTTTTTTTTGTTGATTTTTTTATTTACAAATTCAATGTATAACACGGATACATAAACACCTAATTATTTTTTTTTTTATGTCAAATTCTGTTTAAAGTAACAGATAATTAAAAATGTCTCCAGACGTTTACTGGTTGATGATTTTCTTTATTCGGACTCCACTAATTTTTAATTGGTTACCCCTGGTTTAATGTTTATAAATATTTATTTCACGTGATGTGCGCCATCCAATGCAGATCATTGGCTCCATCCACATCTAGTGAAAACTAGTGTAATTGGATCAGTCATAAAACGCAAACACTCATTGGTCAGCTAAAGGAAATCTTCAGAAGCAAGCAGGTATTCTTCAAACTGCAAACGCGAATCATCTATGCCATGCTACAATGTTGGATTCTGAAAATGATTTTGTAATGTCTGAAAGGTCGGACACAGGCGAGAGCGTATCGAGAGAACAACAAAACCTCCCTCATCCTTGGCCCTATCTCAGAGAATTTTTTGAAATAATAAAAAAATTTAGCTTTTGATTCATATAGTGGCATGTGGCTGTTTTTTAAATGTTACTTTATACTTTTATACTTTAAGTAGTTTTTGGAGTAAAGAGGTCAAGTTGATACTTCAACTTTTACCAGAGTGTTTTTTTACACTGCAGTATCTATACTTCTACTTAAGTAACAAATGTGTGTATTTTTGACACCGCTGCTTGTAGCGAACTACAAACATGACTTGTTTTGCTTTCTTTCAAAAACAGCTTCTTTCTGCCTTAAAGGCCAAATTTGAGGAGTCGTTTCGACAGATGAGTTATTGATCTCAGCAGATTCTTCAGAGCCGGGCTCTTCTCTGAATGTTTCCCTCTTCACGTCTGTACAGTTTAACTATCGTATTCTGATAATTTTGCAGCTTTGCTACTCTCTAAACCAGGGGTCTGCAACCTGCGGCTCCCGAATTGCAAACGGCTCTTCAGACCCTCTTAATGGCCCCCAAAAGTAGATTAGAATGAAGAACTAACTAATTGTTTTAAATAATGTATAACAAATACCATTCTTTAAAGCTTCAGAATGACATTTAAAGAACCAGAAATATATATTTCAATCTATTTTCTGATTACCTTGGAAAGTAAGTCTTTTTTTTTTCTTTTCTTACATTATTTCCCACAAATATTCTACAGAGGAAAATCCACATTTCCTCTTTATGAATAGTTTTTCTTCTTTCTTTATTGTAAAATACAAAAAAAAAA
>NW_015150975.1:441189-454055 GCF_000732505.1 Cyprinodon variegatus | reverse complement strand
AAAATGCAGGTCCCACATGTCAGATTTTATTGTGACCCTGCTTGTATTGTGGTATCTGGAGCATATTCTATTGTTCGACCTCCTGCTTCAACATCATTATTTCAACCAGTCAATAAAGACTGTATGAATAACTTAGAAATGTATTCAACAACCAACACCCCTCACCTGTTTGCCCCTGGGGACACAAGCGCATGAACACATTCCGTTCATGATGCATTATTAAGAGAAAACACACAGAATCCAATTAATTCCACTTTATCTCACACACACACACACACACACACATCCACCCCCCTTAGCAACCTTCCATCCCCAGAGGAACCCACCTAATGTGATCCCCAATGCCCATCTGCCTCTAAATGCTTCCTTTTACGGCCTCAAGCTTGGATATTTTTCCAGCTGGGGTGTTTTCACAGCTGAGCTTTTATTTTCCAGAAATTAATTCAAAAACCTATATTTTTCTTCTTAAAACTGGGAGAGCTGCAAAGACTGTAAACAGGGTTCCTGTTTTTTTTTTTTTAAATCCACAAGCTGTGCTCCTTCTCCTCCTGTCAACACAGGCACATAATAAACAGCATCTTACCCACACAGGTGTTTTCAGACATCTGTGAGCTGTGACTCCTCTCCTCCCACACATTCCCACTTTTTTGCCACAGGCACAGCCAAATCAATACGTCATTAGCCCGTCTCTCTACTCAACCCGTGGCTTCACTCTCACTCCATTCTCCCTCACAGTTCATACCATTTCAAGCTGTTTTTTCCTCCTTTTACCTTGCCTCTCATCTCTCCTGCTCTGATTTCTACCAACCCCCTTTTTTTCACTCTCCGGTTTTGCTTCTCCCCTGTTGTGTTTCTGTGTACTCCACTGCTTATATGTGGGGGATAAAAAGGATAGAAGGGGGTTAAAGGTGTAAGGGAGGGATTTGAGCCAGGTGGACAGGGAAGCGATATGAAGGGGGGTTAGTAAAAGATGGTGGCTGTGATGGTGAAATTCATTTGTAATTGTGCTGTAGTAGCTCGGGCTCTCAAGCCTGTGAGTGACAGCAGGAACGATGTAACCTGACTCCGCCAGATGGATTTGCTCTGCATATCCATCTGGAAACCTTCCGTTGAAGTAATTTTGGGAAGGGGCGAAAATACTGGTTAGCTGATTGGCCTATGTTGGTGATAGACGGGCCAAATAAACCAATTAGATCAACGAAGCATATGACGTAACAGAGCGACGACGAAGAGGAGCCAATTGATAGATCAAACTCTTGCCGAAACCAGTCGGGAGAAGAGAAAAACATATTTTCCTCTGAGAAAAGCCTCCAGAGCAGTGTTTTGCTCTTCTTTCAGTGAAGAAATACTCTGTAATTCCGATAAAACTTGCTCGATAGCCACGCTAACGCTAGTTTCATCGGCTGAAGCCGCCATGTTCTTTAGACTGAACTGTCGCGCTTCTCGTTGCGTCACACCTCAACCCGCCTCAAAGCCAACGCTGATTGGACGTTCGTTTGGTGAACGGCTCCAAATTTTCTTTAACGGAGAGTCTCCAGACTGATCTGCGAGTGAAACCTTGAAAGCTCGCGAGATCAGGATGGTCTCACGAGGCTAGGAACGACGGCCCCATTATGTCCTGGTGGAGATGGCAGCTTCTTGGGGCTGCTTGGTTGTTGAGTAAACAGAGGAGGCTGTAGGTGTTTGTACAGGTGTCAAAATCACAAGGTAGGAACATCATGCAGTGCAAACCATTAAGAACAATAGTGAGCATCACTGCATTAAGGAAGCAGGAGGCCAGCTTTGACCAATGGACAGATAATGACAGAGGTAAGGTATGCAAGTGATAACTTTAATAAAACTGGGTATAAATACATTTAATCATCAAATAAATCCAAAGTATATAAGTAAATGTATAAATGATTAATGCATAAATGAGTAATTAATCTTTGCATTCATTAAACTATAGAAATATACATATTTATTACAGTGTCCATTTGGGAAGCATGAATCCACCTTTGACAAGTCAGAGGTCTGCTTCACAGCCCTTCGTTAAGCAGCTAATATGTATTATTTAGTCTAAATGATTCCCTCATTTCAGCAAAATAAAGAATCATTTTACCCTAAAGCATTAAGCTGGTCTCCTAAAACAGTGATGTTTACCTGACATTCCATGCTGAGTCAAATAGTTGTTTAACCCACCTGCAGTTGTGAGTCACAGTGTTGAAATCTTGATATGATCTAAGAAGAAGCGTCTGACAACATGAGGTAGAATCAGGTGAGGATTATTCAGCATCGGATGAAAAACGGCTGGAGATGGAAATTCCCCAATAAAGGTATTTTTAGATTCCAGGGAACCCACTTGTTTTGTTTTATTCACAAACTGAGGAAACAGAACAGTGATGAACTTACACGGATGGCAGTGCCGTGCTAAAATTACTCCAAGAGCACATCAACGACTCAATCTGGAGGTCCTGCAACAGTCCAAAACATCTTAAGACTTAAAAGCCTCAACTGCCTTAAGGCCTGAACACACCGGCTGCGTACATCTTTTTAATCTCTGAAACAATTGTTTTTGATGTCACATTGACTGCGTATAGTGGGGCTCAGAATGGGGTGGGCAGATCAGTGCACATTTGTTTTTGCACTTCAGTCTCTGTGCTACAGAAAAACTATAACTTCCAACATTTGACTTTAAAAGATTATGCAAAATTATTAAAAAGGAATAAATAAAACATCAGCGTAGCTATAAACCAAAGGCCCACTCATAGAGTCTGTGCAGCATCTTAAACAGAAGAGATAGAGAATGATTATATATTAAAACATAAAGTGATCTACCTCTAAAGAAAAGAAAAACAGCCAGAAACGCAGTGGGATGTTTTATATGCTGATAAAAGCAGTGAGAGGTGATTCTCACAGAGAGAGATCTGTGAAAATTATCAAAGCTTTTTTTTTCTCATAATGAAGGGATAGTCATGAGCTTCACTTACCTGCTGTGTTTGCTCCTCGTTGTTGTATTTTTTTTGTAAAACTTGGATCATTGTTTTACTATTTTCATTTTCTGTTCTCCTGAAGTATCTCTAAGATTTTTTTCCCCTTGAGATTAATAAACTGTGCTATCTACTGTCCCTTGTTATTTTTGTTGTTTCATTTATTCTTTTTGCATGAATCTGTCCTGTTTGCCATATACTTTATGTGCGAATCCAAAACTCAGATTTTATTTTGTATTTTCCCCTAAAGCGGATAGGTTTTATTTTGTAACCATATCTCGCTTTCATGTTGGGGTGTGATCATCCCCATTGACTTTCAAAGAGTGCTAAACCCACGATCTGTTTTGACAATTTTCTGAATGTTCTGTAAAAATCGGACAAAAAATCGTATCCGGAGTATTCTGGGGTTTAGTCAAGGTAGTGGTTTGGTGATAAAAAACAAAAACAAAACAAAAAAAAAAGAAAACATTGCTGACCTTTAAACAAAAAAGGCTCCAACATTTGTGAAAAAAGGCTCAATGAGGCTTGTAGAAATATTGTACAACAAAAGAGAGAAACGGTTTGCATTGCATCACGTCTATTGTTTCAGAAAAGAACATCTGACTAAACATGGTGGTGGTGGTATTGTTCTGAGGCTAGTTTGATATTTCAGCCTATCAGTTATGGCTGGTAGACCTACTAATTAGCAAGCTAATATGAGCTTGTAATACTTGTGGTCATCTATAAGAAGAAAACATTAAGATGGTGTAATATTCCAGGCAATTAGTGTTTAAAAATCACTGCAACATTTGGATTTGAACTCCTGCTCTTTAAGCTCCAGTTCCTACTAATTCGTTTTACGGGTAAAATTATCAGAACTAATAATATTTTAGGAGCCCGAGAAAAAAATTGCCATGCATTTTTAAGTAAACAATGACAGTTTTGTTCATCTTAAATATATACTGCATGCTGTGGTTGTTTTCTAAAGGTAAGTAGATATCGGGAATCTTGTCATTTAAGCCCTGACATCCATAAGACCTGATCATCTTCGTTTGTTTCTCTCCTACAGTTTCAGTTCTTGTCAGAATGAACACTTTCTGCAGACGGGCTACAATGATCACCACAGCCTGTGCAGCCAGCTTCCACAAACAACAAAATACCACAAGACATATTAATACAATAAGGATGCTTAGAAGATTGTTGCATAGGGTTTCACTTTGAAGATGAACATTTCTCAAAGACAACAACAGCGCTCTGTGAAAATAAAGCTTTGCCATCGTTTTACTTCATTTTACGGACTTAGCGGATTGGCTGTAGGTGTCTTAACGGTATTAATCAGGGAACCAGAGTGTCAGTTTGTGGGAGTTTGTGCTTGAACTCAGAACCTCTGGATTCCAGGTGCAATGCCCTAACCACTAGCCCACACTCCCCCTTACCTATCTGAAGAGAGGATCCTCTGGACACAAGATCAGGACAACAAGAGGCCAATAATTGTTGTCATTTTAGGAGAGAACTATACACTGCAAAAACGTTCTGAAAATTAGTAAAAATGTCTTTAAACAAGTGTATTTACCTTAAATTTGAGCAGGAAAATAAGATGAACTGCCAATGGAATGAGCATTTTTACCCTTAAAATAAGATAAATTAGATATTATGCACTTGAAGTAAGAGAATATAGTTGTTTTTTCTTATTTTAAATGGAAACTGTCTTATTCCATTGGCAAAGAGTCTTACTTACCTGCTCAATTCAAGAAGAAATGCACTTGTTTTAGGACAAATTTACTTATTAGATTTAAATTTTTTGCAGTGTAGCCAGAAGGATCCATTTAGTTCCTAAGGCATTTTCACTTTACCCAAACAGGAAATGAAAAAAGCAGAACGATCTCACAAGGAGACCCATGGTTCTGAAAACACAAACAGCCTCTCTGGAAAGGAAATTAGCACATCGTTCACTGTCATTTCCCTAAATTTCTGGCCCAGTTTATTGAATCGCCATGCAGCTTTCCTGGCCTAAGCAACTTCCTTTTCCCCTAAAAAAAACTTCCTCTAAATGACCAGTTACCATATCAAAATAATCTCCCTCCTGACATCAGAGAACTAACTGGATAATTTCTCTTTCCTGTGTTCCTGTGCCTGACAGGAAATTACTTAATCTGTCACTACAGTACATCAAATTGTCTCACTCCTCTGATTGGTAAATTCAGTCATAAACTTGTTGTCAAAAGATTCAGCCCATTTTATTACAACTCTGCAGCAAAAAAAGGAGGTAAAAAATGATTAAGCAATAATAAAGCATTCAAATATTTATGTATTTAATAAATAATTGAAAACATCAAAATCATTAGAGATAAAGATATTCATCTGATGTGTTCCATAATTTTTTTTTATTGAAGTTATAAATATTTCTTCATCATTATCTATTCATTGAACTGTGTCACTTTTAGGTTGTCAATAAATAATAGACTGTTTTTTTTTTCTTTTGTATTAAAGCACAATGAAGTCCTGCATCATAATCGCTGCATCTTTTCTATTTTCTTTCCTCAATATGCATTCACTCACAACCCTCCGCACCCTGCTCCCATCTTTATATATAAATGTTAATATTTTTCACCCCTTTCATCCAATTCCTCCTGCTCACAAGCTTCTCCTTAGAGAGGGGAGGGTGAAGAATAAGATAATTAATATGGGGATGTTGTGCACTGATTTAAAACTAGTGGAAACTTAACCTTAACAGAAGTGGGGAAAAATATAAATATAGACTAAATAAGCAAAAATACATCAGAAACACTGTTAACTTTAAACACTTCTAACAGGGCGATAGGAAAACCACACTCTGACATCCTTAACCCCCTTTGATTGATGTGCCTCTGAGGCTCCATGAAATCTAATGAAACATGTTAGACTGCAGCAGCTCTCCTAAAATAAGAAGGGAACCAGATTTCAGCGACTGTGCCATGGTTACTGCATAGAGAGGGATTGGCAACACCAGGGAGGGTGCAGATGGAGGAGTCACCTTGAGGCAGAAGAGGGGAAGGTGGAAGAACGGCACGTAATGCCAATATATTAGTTTTCAGGTCATGAGCTTGCAGTTATACTGAGAGACACACTAACTGATCCGTTCCACTGCATTTTAAAAGAAAATGTATATATATATATAGCTGTAATAATTACTAATGATTTAATTCAACACATTTAACAAATAAAAAGATCTAGAATTTTAAATGAAAAACAACCAGTTTCCATTTATTGTCTTTCATGATGTAAAGATGTGTTTCTAAGGATTGAAACTTAGACACTTCTTTTCTTTTTCTCTCGACAGAGATGCAGCTGAAATTAAATTAGATTGATTATATTGATTTACCTCTTTGTCACAGATTTATTGGGGGGTCGACAAACAAGAGAGCCTGTTAACTATCTTAATGCTGATGTTTAGTTGGATTTTATTCAAGATCCTTGCAGTAAAGGAAGCTGATTTGGAAAACATGTCACCCTTTTCTGATTTTATTTCTATAAATATTCAAAACCATTGTGTTTCTTCAACTACCAATTTATGCATTGCTTTATGTTACATCAAATCCTATAAAGCTGAGAAAAATGTATGGTTTAATGTCAGAAAATGCTGACAAAGTTAGGTTATGAACACTTGTTAGTTTCTCTTTAATCTGTTTTTTTGTCAAATAGTAAACAGATAATTTCTACATAAAATGCTAAATATAAGTGCTTAGCATCTTTCTTTGTCCTGTTTTAGCTTGCTTTAGCTAGCAATTGTATGTTTGGAAAAGAGATAGCTGGTTTTTATCTTGCTTTTTCATCCCTAAAGTTGATCTAGACATTGTTTTTAACATGTGACCACACTGCCATCTGCTGGTAAAAAGCAATCAGTGACTCAAAGTACACACAGGGCTAAATTCTTAATTTTAGTCCTGATAATGAGTAAATGTCCTGTTGGGAATTTAATGTGCCTTGCACTGAATTAGTGCCTCAAGGAAAATAATTTTTTCTTGTTGTAACATGCATTCAATATTGTCATAAAACACAAAAAGGATTTTTTTTCCTGATATTCTTGTTGTAAGCATAGGAATCTTGGGATCTTATTTATAGAGACAAATAACTATTTCATAAAGCCAGCATCAAATGATTTTTATAGTTATGAAAAAAAAAGAACTTTTCATATTCATGAATCCCCAGCCATGGTTCTGTTGAAGCTGAATTCACAAGAAGGCATGAATAAAGATGACCCTTCTTCTAACTAGATAACCTTGGTCCCCATCTTAATTATTTCTTTAAATCCAGACTGAACTTGTCTAATTAAGAGAAACAATCCCTCAGTTCTGTCTGCATGCCTCTGAGAGCATCATTAATGGATGGAGTGGCAGCCTAGTGGTTAGGGCGTAGGGCTTTGTATCCTGAGATTGTGAGTTTGATCCCCCACTCCCACAGACTGCCACTCTGGCTCCCTGAGCAAGACCCTTAACCTCACACTGCTCCCCGGGCGCCTCACAATGGCAGCTCACTGCTCCCCAAGGGGATGGGTTAAATGCAGAGAAGTAATTTCCCTCTGGGATTATTAGAGTATATCAAAATAATAATAATAATAATGTTACTCTTCACACTCAGGTCTTATTGAAGCATTTTAACAATGAAAGTTCTAACATCCATCCATCTGTCCATTTTCTGACATGCTTAATCCCCAAGTGGGGTTGTCTATGGGCGAGAGGCGGGGTACAACATGGACAGGTTTGGTTGAGGTCTGAGGACCCAAATGCAGAGGCAGGGAGGCAGAGGTGAGTTTTTGTAGGTTTAATGAAAGGTTCACAAACAACTGAGGCAGGAATCCAAAAATCCAAAATGAAAAAAGTAAAAAACAAACCAGAACCATGTAGACATCAGGGGAAACCAATCACAACAAAGTAGGATGAGGTATGATGAGGAACCAACCCTGAGGAACTGCGCAAGGAAAATAATTTATGGGAGACTGAACAAAGAGAGGGCTAACGAGCTGATTGGGAGCAGGTGAGAAAAGAAGAGTCTAGAAAGGAGCTAGGGGAAAGGAGACCGAGAAGAGGGCAACAGATAAAGATCTAAGAACTGAAATATAACCAGAAAACAAAACAAATAGGATTTAAACCAATAAAACTAGAAAACATGGAGCTAAGTAAAAACTGAATACTCAAAATAAAACATAACTGAACCAAGACTGTGACAACACCCGAAAAGGTCGCCAGTCCATCGCAGGGGAACAGGAAATTATAACAGTGAATGAGTATGTTTCTGTGTGATTTTTTTTTCTTTCACCATAAAAAAGAATGAATCAAAGTGTTTCTGTTTCTTTAAACTTGGAAACTGGAGATCTGTATCTAGCTTAATAAAGCTGGAAATTCAGGTTCTTTAGGGGCTTTCAAAAAAATATGTGACCTTTATTTGGATTTTGTTTCAATATTTAGAGAAAAATGATGAAAGATTGTCAGGTTGATACTGAATGTCCAGTACGAATGACAATACGAGCATTGTAACAACTTACCTTTATGTACATGTGTTGCACATGCCCTGTCTTCAAAATTAACCCAAAAAACAAACTCCATAGTCGACTCTGCAAAGATTATGAGGGAGGAGGTCTGGTCAAATGAGAGGGAAATTGAAAAACAAATCCATGTGTTGTAATGGTCTAGTCAAAGTCCAATTAAGAATTTGTTTAAACCTGAAAATGTTGAAGATTTTAGTCTTTGGATTTGCAATCTGAGACATACGAGTATGACGCGAAGGTCTGTTTCAATAAGCAGGTATAGCAAACTCGGATTCAAATCCTTAACTCTATGGAGATCTGGCCTAAGGTGAGGAACCCTGAGTTTTGTGCTTCATATTGGCTGCTGTGAATTACTTCAATCAACTCTATGAATCAAAAAATTAACGTACAGGACACACTCCTCTAGTAGCAGCATGGAGGAGTAGATATTTGTTTGCATTGACTCTGCAGCAATCCCTAATACCAAACATGCATGCAGCAACAGTGGAGAGGAAAAACTCTCTTTTAACAGGAAGAAACCTCCAACAGAACCAGGCTCAGTGTGAACGGTAAACTAGCTCCACACCTTTCTCTGTATAGGACAGAAACACTTAAGCAGATGAGCTCTGAGCCCGCTAACATATCAAATGGGATGACTACACTGAAAAATAGGCCTATTACCTACATACATCTATAAAAAAATGTTTTTATGGCAGCAGTAGAGCTAATATTTTAATCAGGATTACAACAGTCAAACAGGAACAGATGAGATTAAAACGCAGAGAGAGCATAAAGTTATAGGTGGAACTAACAAATATTGCAGAATGGTTAAAAAGGGATAACCTGGCCTAAGCCAGATTCATATGTGTTGTTCAGTTTGAATTCATGGTGTCCATCTGTAAGACCTCACGTAGAACGTGTTTGTAAAAGGAGGGACATTCAGTACAATTCTTTGAGCTGTTTGGGTACCTGCCTGCCATGTCGGGATTTTAGCCAATCATAGCAGCAGTAGCAGCTGAGATGTATACATAGTGGAGTTAACTGATAAATCAACTTCTTAACAAATCCGGTCACGAGGAACATGTAAATAACTTTCCATCAACAAAGGCAAAACATCGGGTCCTGCTGCTCGTCTGTCAGTTAAACTGATTAAAAGTTTTCTATCTCAGAAAAACCAGTTGCATTGACTCATTGTCTCGAAGGCAACCCCTCACACCGAGCATGCTTGTAGCGACAGTGGAGAGGAAAAACTCCCTTTTAACAGGAAGAAACCTCCAGCAGAACCAGGCTCACTGTGAGCAGCCATCTGCCGAGGCCGACTGGGGTTCAAGGAGACAGAAGCGGAGATACAAAAGGTAAGTTCACTGAAAAAAATAATGCAACCACTCCTGAAATGGTTGCAAGTTACGAAAATAGTTATAATGAAGCAGATTGAGGAAAAGTGGTCCCTATGTCCTCCGGCAGCCTAGCATGTAGCAGCATAAACATAGAAAATAGCTCAGGATACCTAACTAGTTTGGATAAGCTATGAGAAAGAGCCAAGGATGAGGCTGTTCCCCCAACTTTTTTCTACTTCTCAAAAATAACAATTCAGGTGTATATTCCTATCAATGGTAGGAGTTACTGCGATCTCTAAAAAGGCTTCTATGTTGAGGGCCCAAATATGTGAATGAGGGAGTGAGACACCTGTCTCCAATATGAGTTGATTAGAAGAGCTCTGTGGAGCTCAGCTGGATGCCAGGTAGTTTAGCCCTTAATTCAGGCAGATTTATAACAAAAAGTGGTTTTACATCAGTTTGTAGAGGTTATTGTTTTTGTTTAATATTAACATGTGATTGCTCATCTGAAACGTGTGTACAGTAAAAATAAATCAAAGAAAACTCTGATAAACATGGTGGGTATACCTCATCATTATATGCTCTATTTTATTCTTTCAGAACCAGATAATAGGCTCTTCTGAAGCCTTTCGTGTCTGCGTGCAGGTAAATGATGTCAGGCGTGTGGGAAGCGGTGGATGGTGGCGTATTTTTATTTATGGTATGGCAGGCCAATTTGCCATTTATTTGCTTGAATGACTACGTTATTAAGTTATCTAAAATAACATTCTTCTAATCTAAAATAAACAGGTATCATAAATGTAATTCTTACTAGTAAAAATGATGTCATATTTCCCATTCATTTGTATCGGGCTTTTACTCCCAGATATTTAAAATAACATTCTCCCGAAACATTACATAAACATTCTGGATGTCTAAAATTTTATTCGGACGAGGATAAACTCGAATTTCAGATCTCCATAATCAAGTTACTACTAGTCATAATTATGATTTCAGATATAAAAAAAATATTATAACATTCTAGGCAACCAGATATCTAATTCTTAACATGAAAGATATAATGCTACCAGTAAAAATGTCATTACTGTTGGGAGCTGAAGAAAATCCCATCTTTCTCCAGCAGAGTCCGCCGTGGATCCTCTGAGGGAGCCTCCTGCACAGGTGCAGCTCATCAAGACCATCAGAGGATCCACTATATAAGCTGCCTTCAGACCTTGCCTCAACGCCGCAGTGTTGTTCCAGTTGGTCAGCGCTAAAGCCTTGCTCCTTGTGAATCTCCATGACTTTGAATCCAGATTGGATTCTAACTTCTCTCTCTGTGTTCCTAGGAAACCAGAGTCTCCTCTGTGAAAGCTCTAGGAGAGCTAACCTGCCGAGCCGACCCTCTGAGCCAAACCCTGAAGACTTTCTGAGAACCCCCAAGCAGCTCAGGACTAGAGCTGGAAAAACCAAACCAAGGTCTGTACGAGCTAGACGTGAGACGCTGAAGCAGCTACGGACTCTGCTGATAAACTCTTCTCCAGAACCAACAGAAACTCCCCCAAGGAGAATAACTCAAGAACCCTCAAGGTACTATCTGAGCTCACCCCTGAAAACCAAACCCTGCCAGCAGTTCATAACAGCTCTGTCTCTCACGCAGACTCCAGTGAAACCAGGACCCAGGCCCGAATCAGATTCCAGTACATTCTGTGTTTGTGCTTTAATAAACTGTTAAACTTTTATCCTTGTGTCCGCCTTGTGGTGTTCTGCATAACTGGGTCTCCATTTGAGAACCCATCATGACAATTACAGATACCAACTACTTATTATATGACGAGTGAAGTTAGAAATCCAGGTATCTGAATTCTAGTAATACCTACCCAAAATGCAGTTTTAGATCCTTTCAAAAATAACAATGGGGTTCCGTCTAGACATTAGATATGCAGGCTTACTAGTCACATTTCTATTATAGATAGCACTAAAGCATTCCACACAGTCACAATTACAATACTCCCAGTGGGAATTGTAATATAGATATCATTAACTACATTTCTGCCAGTAGAAATTTCCTTTTAAATAATCTGGAATCAAATTTGTAAAAGTAAGTTTCAGATATCTGTCATGGTTTTGATTCTGTTCAAGTTTTCTCTTTGAGTTTTTATTGTTTGATTTCCATACTGTTTTATTCTAGTAATTTTTGGTTGTATTTGTAGGTATTTTCTTTTTGCTCTCTGGTGCCCTCTTGTGTCATTCTCCTTTCCCCTAGCTCCCTTCTAGTTCCTCTGTCCACATCTGCTCCCAACCTGCTTATTAGCCTAGTCTTTTTTTCTGTCTCCCATATATACACCTCCTGTTCAGTTACTTTGCTTTTTCATCTCTGTTTCTTTGCCCTTTTTGTGTGTATTCCTGGTTTTCAGAATTTTGTGGCTTTACGTTTTTGGACTTTTGCTTCTGTTGCGACCTTTTAATATCAAATCTGCAAGAAATCACATTCAGCTTCAGTCTCTGCATTTAGGTCCTCCTCTCAAACCTTCACCCAACCTGACAATATCTACAAATCTTTACTCATTTCAAGAGGCTGTGTTAACATATTTGCTTGACTGGACATATATTCCAGATATATTTAATGCTATTCTTCCTTTCTAAAATGAACATTTCAGATATCTGAAATGTGATTCCTACTAGCACAAATTAGGTCAGTTTCCCCATTCATGTGTATTGTGCTGTCACTTAAAGATATCTGAAATAAAATGACTCCTATCTAAATTAAAAACTTTGGATGTCTTGGAATAATTTCAGACCACTTTAATCCAGTTGTTATTGGCCAGAATTTGTTATTCCAGATATAAAGAATGAGGAAAAAATTGCAGATATCTAGAGTATAATTTCTGATATTTAAAATATATTTTTACTAGTAAAATGTCATTATAGATATCCACAGCTGCAGTTTTACTAGCAACAATTTGGTTGTGAATGACCATAACTAATGTTCTTCCTTTCTAAATTAGAAATGTCTACTTTTACGTAATTAGGGTTAGGCAGAGATGGGAAGTAACGAAGTACAAATACTTCGTTACTGTACTCAAGTAGATTTTTCTG
>NW_015150975.1:436883-439639 GCF_000732505.1 Cyprinodon variegatus | reverse complement strand
GTAGAAAATGAAGGCTAATCATGTTTTGGGTGTACTATTCCTTTAAGATATCTGAAATGTTAATTTTAGACGAGGGAAAATGAATTTGATACATCCTAAATACACATTCAGTGAAGCTAATAAATTTACAAAATGGCTCCTTATAATTTTGTAAAGATTTCTAGATATCTGAAACTTTATTCTTACTAGTACAGTTCTATTTCTTTGCATCCTGAAATTTTGTTTTTGTTAGAAAAATGTAATTTAGCATCTCAATCACTTTAGTCCTGACTGGTAGGAATGTGGATTAGATCAGAAAGAATCAGATTCTAGTGATCTGCAAATGGATTAGAAAGGACAGCGCTTCTAATAAATGTGAAAACCGCCTGCCATACAGCCACCGTATCCTCAGACGCGTTCTTGCTGTGCGTCACCACCAGAGCAGCTTTTATCCACAGAGCAGCGCGGACGCACCTTCTCCTCCGGACCTGTGCATCATTACATAATATCAGCGAGCCAACATGGTAAGCAGGACTTGCACTTTAATTGCAGACGATATTTTTGGAAGCTGCTTTAAAAAAAAAAAAGAAAAAAAAAAGGAAAGGGTGTATTTTTTTTCGAAATATTGAACATCTAATTTGGTAAAAATCTTTCTAATAAATACTTTGATATTGTGAAGGACTTTTTGAGTGTTATTACATTTAATTATATATGGCTTTTTTATTTTTTATCTGCATGACTAAATCAGCTTTGATGGTTTCCTTCCACCACCATTAACCATTCATTTGTGCGCAGTTTGTCATTCTGGATCTGTGTCCCTTTATGGCATCGTTATGTAAATGTGCATTATATAATACAACCTTTTCCATATTCAAATGGAATCCTTTAAAGATTAAAAGCATTTATAAAACTTGGGAGACTATGTATGTTAAATGTAAATAACGCTGGCAAACATTCTCAGTAGAGCTTTCAAGCCAGCACACTACAACATGTCTGACCTAGATAATCCCCCCTATCTACAGTAATCCTCTGAGCAATGGTAGTTCAATGTTGCAGTACAAAATGCAATGCTTTATTAAAGCAGAAAGACATGCATTTTTTCACAAATTTACTCTGTAAAAGCCTTTTGAAGCAAATAAAGGAAAATATGTATGGATGGCTTAAAATAGGATAATTTCTTTTCTTTTCTTTGACTTCAGTTCACCATTGTCCCTGAAAAAAATTTCATTTGGTCTCTAATAAAATCTTTTTTTTTTTTTTTCCCCAGCGTGAGTGTATCTCTATCCACGTCGGTCAGGCTGGTGTCCAGATTGGTAATGCCTGTTGGGAGCTGTACTGCCTGGAACATGGGATCCAGCCTGACGGACAGATGCCTAGCGACAAAGCCATTGGCGGTGGAGATGATTCTTTTAACACCTTCTTTAGTGAGACTGGAGCTGGAAAACATGTTCCAAGAGCTGTTTTCGTGGATCTAGAGCCCACTGTCATTGGTAATCCCTCTCTGATATTTGTATTGGTTGTCCATTATTATTTGATGCAAACAAACTGACCAGTTGTCTTAATGCTTTTGTGTCTTTAGATGAGGTCCGCACCGGGACGTATCGTCAGCTGTTTCATCCTGAACAGCTGATTACTGGTAAGGAAGATGCCGCCAACAACTATGCCCGCGGACACTACACGATTGGTAAAGAAATCATTGACCTGGTGCTGGACAGGATCCGCAAACTGGTGGGTAAATTTTACAACACTGGTCCTCCAAGTTTCTAATTTATCTTCAGCTTTTCCTAAAAAAATATTTCTCTTTTCTTTCTTAAATTTATGTTAAACGCAATTAAGACCCAGTTACTTTGATAGACTACAACAACTAATCTATTGCAAAACTAGCAGCTGAAACAAAAACATGATTAATAGGGAAGTAGCCATAATTTCTATAGTAACTTGTGAGGAGCTGCACAGCTCAGGTGGAAGAATCCTTTTGTCAAACTCACCAACACTAAACATGGTTGATGACAGTCTTACAACACAGGAAGCTATAAAAGACTTTAGACAGTCACAATGGAATGGATTTTGTCCCAAAAATTTTTTTTTATGTTAAATGGTTGAGCTAAAATTGAGACCAAAAATCTAATTGAGAATATGTGTTAAGATTTGAAAATTGATAGAGATGTCTCTGCCCAATATTGATAACAGAAACTGGTCAATCATTAACCAGGAGAAATGAATATCAGGTTACAGCCACCTGAAGCTGAAAGCGCTCTGCTCCAGCCATCCTCATCATCAGTTATCCACTATTTCTATCAAACTTCTGTCCTAGTCGGATAAAACAACAGCTGAGCTTCTTATTTATTGTTTTTATTCACTAGTAAAATATTGTTGTTAGCTTAGAAATGACAAATGGGTTAGTTTATGTCTCGCCTGTTGACTATTCTCTATAACATAACTTAATAAAGCCTTCTCTAAAATTCTTCACTACGAAATGAATAATGGTATGTGCGATGCACGCTGATATTGTAAGGGGTCGGTATTGCATCGGTCAATAAGCAGAACTGCAAGACCTGCTTAATTGTGGAACTTAAACTTATTTTAGAACTTGGGATGTCAAAAATTAACCTGACTCCACCAGATGGACTTGCAGAGTGTATTGGGGCTCAAGTGGTTGTTGCAGCAGAACAAAACTACATCCTCCTCCACCAATTTTTGAAGATATCATCACTTGAACAATTTTTCCATAGTGTTAAAGAAAAATGATTATTTTTAGTTTTTAATACAGTTAATCG
>NW_015150975.1:431540-435654 GCF_000732505.1 Cyprinodon variegatus | reverse complement strand
CAACCATATTCAGAACACCCCTAAAACTGGTGTTCATTCACACTCTTCAAAATGTCTGTTCTCCAAGTATTCTGTAGAGAAGATGACACTAGTTACCTTTCATCAAGGTCATAGCAACAAGAGAACAGTTTTAAATCTGAGACTGACACCAAATATAGCTGGTAGAGAGTATACAGTATAAACCCACATTACATGTGAATTTCTGTTACCACAGGCTGACCAGTGCACAGGGCTGCAGGGCTTCCTGGTCTTCCACAGCTTTGGTGGAGGAACTGGTTCTGGTTTTACCTCTCTGCTGATGGAGCGTCTCTCTGTTGATTACGGCAAGAAGTCCAAGCTGGAGTTCTCCATCTATCCTGCCCCTCAGGTGTCCACTGCAGTGGTTGAGCCCTACAACTCCATCCTGACCACCCACACCACCCTGGAGCACTCTGACTGTGCCTTCATGGTGGACAACGAGGCCATCTACGATATTTGTCGCAGGAACCTCGACATTGAGCGCCCCACCTACACCAACCTGAACAGGCTCATCAGCCAAATCGTGTCCTCCATTACTGCCTCCCTTCGCTTCGATGGTGCTTTGAATGTTGATCTGACAGAGTTCCAGACCAACCTGGTACCATATCCCCGCATCCACTTCCCTCTGGCCACCTATGCCCCGGTGATCTCTGCAGAGAAGGCCTACCATGAGCAGCTCTCAGTGGCAGAGATCACCAACGCATGCTTCGAGCCGGCCAATCAGATGGTTAAGTGTGACCCTCGTCACGGCAAGTACATGGCCTGCTGTCTTCTGTACCGTGGCGATGTGGTGCCTAAAGACGTCAACGCTGCCATCGCCACCATTAAAACCAAGCGCTCGATCCAATTTGTGGACTGGTGTCCCACTGGCTTCAAGGTTGGCATCAACTACCAGCCACCCACTGTAGTCCCTGGGGGAGACCTTGCTAAGGTCCAGAGGGCCGTGTGCATGCTGAGCAACACCACCGCCATTGCAGAGGCCTGGGCCAGGCTGGACCATAAGTTTGACCTGATGTACGCAAAGAGGGCCTTCGTCCACTGGTATGTGGGGGAGGGGATGGAGGAAGGGGAGTTCTCTGAGGCACGAGAGGATATGGCTGCTCTGGAGAAGGATTACGAAGAGGTGGGAGTCGACTCGATTGAGGGTGAAGGAGAGGAGGAAGGAGAGGAATATTAAATGTGGTGCGAGACAACTGAAAAATGATAATTTTCTCTGTCCCTATATTAATTCTGAAATGTTCAGATTGTGACTTGTCAGATTGAATCTAAAATAAAGTTCTCTTAAAGTAAAGTCGTGTTTTTTCTAATTTGTTTTGAGAACCCACTAAGGGACACTGCTGGTAGTAAACCCTATTAGTTGCAGTATTCAGTGCTTATGCTGATTATGCAGAATGTAACGACTATCGAGAAGTAAACACAGATCATCTCTTTATTTCAGGGAACCAAAGTGTGATGACCCGATGACTAGTTCTCCTGATTTTGTTCATGCTTAGCAGCAGTCAGCTTGCATCAAAGGTGATCTATAGAACAAATTATAATAAGACCTGATTTCAATATCTCATAAAATTAGAATATTTAACAAAATTGAAAAAGCATGTTACTTATTCGCTGTATTACGTGCAGCTAATAAGTAACCCTGCCTCAGTCTATGGGCAGGATACACTCTAAAAGTTTGCCAGTCTGTCACAGGGCAACAGAGACATACAGCTATGCACACGTAAGGGTAATTTAGAGATGGCAATTAAACTAACAGTCATGTTTTTGGACTGTGGGAGGAAGCTGGAGTACCTGGAGAGAACCCATGCATGCACAGGGAAAGCATGCAAACTCAATGCAGAAAGACCTCGGGCCGGGAATCAAATCTGGAACCTTCTTCCGGCAAGGTTGCATGTATGCAAGATTACATTATATAACGTAGATTATTTAATCACATCATTTAATTCATGTCTTAAAACACTGAATTTGGGGCTTGTATTTTTTGCAAGTCATAATCAACATATGACTTGAAATATTTTATTCTGTAGACATATACCAATTAATTAAAAATGATAGAAAAACAATCCAAATTGTACCATTGGTTCAGGATCAAAGCCTGTGATGTTTGATCCCAACCAACAGATGAGCTACTACCTCGCAAATGGCTAAAACCCTGCTGATAAAACAGGCTCAAATTCAAGAACACTGAGATTCGCTTAGTTTTTTCTACAGATTTTGTAACACCTATCCAGGAGTATTTGTCAGTTCTGTCGACTCACATCAGAATAATCTGTAGTTTGAGGGGTACAAAGCTGTTTTATGCTTGCTTATATTCAAGAGAAAAGTCCACAGGAAAACTATGGAACTGAAGCATTAACAGGTAAGGCAGCTCCATTAAACTACCTATTCTCATCAAGACAAAAAAACAAGTCAAAGATCACTTTCCTTCAAAATAAAGACGGGCAGACCCCCGGATTTTTATTTTCAGACATGATATTTACATATTTGAAAAATATGCATTGCTCTTTATTGAACATTTACAGCCACCAACTCTTGTAATTAAAATTAGTACGTTGATGAAATACATCTGAAATTGAAGTTTAAGTTATTTTTAAAGAGTTCCAACAATGTGCAAACTTGGACATAAAGTGCAAACAGGAAAACAACTCAAAGCCTGTCATCCCGACGTTTCCATGTGCTTCAAATAAAGCACACAGAACAATAAATTAGTATTATTAATTAATTTAAAATATCTCCATTAACCTAAACTTTTACTAGGGTTTAAAAATGACTGCAGGTTTGAGGGTTTTCAACTCTTAAAACAAAAAAAACAAGCAGCCACCAGTACTTTCCATTAACCGATGACTCGTTTTGGGGGAAATACTTTAATGAAAACTAGATGCAGGGACACTGGTGGCATTTTTTTTTAAAATATCAATGCAAAGTACTTGTTAGATATGATGCAATTTTCATGAAGGTTGTTGGAAGCTTTTCTTGAACACAACAAGTCAAACTTATTTAAAGATTTTTGCAGGCATATTGTGTATAACACCAATTAAAAACACAGCAAACAGAAAAAAGTGCTCAAACTGATGGATATTAGACATAACACCTCACAGTTTATTAACTAGTGGGAGTAATGCAGACAGCAGATGAGGGAGTTTTACTTTAAGGTTGTAATTTAAAGTGTGAATCTATGCAAACATGATGCAGGCGTGGCTTTTCTCTCGCCCGTAAAGGAGGAAGCCTACAGCAGCGCGCAGGTCTTCCAGCTCTAGGTTTGACAGAAAGCTCCTCTGTAGCTCCGCCTCCACTCTGTTCCCACTGGGTCCACTGCAGCCCTGCAGGAGAACCACAGCAGACTGGCACAGCAGCCAATCAGCCAGTTTTCTCATGCCAGCGCTGTCCTGATTGGCCAGGGCCCTGCGACCCCAGAGGCTTAGGGCGAGCATGTTGGCTGCTACACGAGCGCTTGGACGCTGAGGAGGAAGATCATGCAGTTAGAGCAGGTTTCAGTAGAAATCTTAATTATGATGCTGCAGAACCAACATCTGTATCACAATCATCTCACCGTCACACCTTCCTTACCTTTTTTGGGTTCCTTCTGAGAAGCAGGCTTATAACTAACTGCACATCGGCTGGAACGCGAGCAGGCAGAGGAGGGAGCTGCTTCTCCTGATAGTTTGTGCTTTGCAGTCCAGCGGCTCCATAAAAAGGGTTATGCAGTCCAAATATCTCATAGGAGATTGCCCCCACAGCCCAGGCATCAGATTTGGTGTAGTCAATCACCACACCAGGACCTGGCACTGCTGTCATCACCTAAGGACAAAAATAACACCCTTTTAATGAGAATTACACTAAAACATGATGCTGAAATACCTATGTCAATTCAGCCTTTTAAAATTTAATCACATAAAAACAAGTTTACGAGGTCAAACACAAAGTAGCACATCGTCGTAAAAGGGAAAAGAAAAACTTTTTGAAAAACGTTCTTAAAGTAACACATCGTAGCTTTTGATCCAAGTACCGGTATCAGTTTCATTTTAGAAATATGTCAAATGATTTTTTTAGTACAATATTTAGATGACATTTTCTTAAAATGATGCATTAGTGGGAGAAT
>NW_015150975.1:426667-428673 GCF_000732505.1 Cyprinodon variegatus | reverse complement strand
TTCACCTACTTTAATTTTGCAAAAATGAAATTAATAATTTAATGAACCTTTGGCTATCAAATTATTAATCAATTAATAAAAAAACAAAATAACAGATTAATTGATTTGCAGAATAATGAGTAGTTGCAGCCCTAATCTACAGTGGTTAATTAGAAAACAAATACTGACCAACATAACGTCACATATACCTAAAAACAAAAAAGGAAGTATTTGGACTTACCTCAGGAGCCATGAGTGAAACATTCCCTCCTTTATCGACATACATGCTGTTGAACGGCAGCTGTAGGCTGCAGTCATTCTGAGTGAGGCAGCAGCCAAAGTCAGTGATTACCAAACGGGGGCAGCCACCTGCAGGAAGAAAACAAATAAGGAAAGATGTCACCAATATTAAAGCAAAAGTGATAAAATTTGGAATAAAAGCAAGTTTGTTGGGTGTTTGCTTTAAAATGTGACCTGAATCAAACTCCAGCAGAATGTTGTCTGACTTCAGATCCCTGTGAGCAACACCCTGCCTGCACAGATGGTCCACCCCCTCTAGGAGCTGCAGCACCATTAAAGAGCCCTGCCAGCGGCTGGGTGTGGAAACCTGCAGGTACTGACGTAATGTGCATGGATAGCTGCAGAAACATAAATGACAGCCGTTTAATCAGACAATTTAAGTTTAAAACCTGAAATGCATCATTACAACGTCTTACTTCTTCATGACAAGGAAAAGAGTGCGATTGTTTCCAAGGCCTGCAGGGTTGAGTCTGGGTGGCAGCACATCTGGATACTCTTCCTGGGCGCCTGGTAGCAGCGGCACATCTGCCGTGAAAGCTCGATGCACTCTGATCACGTTTGGGTGAGCTGAGACTCTTTTAGGAAGGGAACCAAAGTGTCTGCGTTACAAAAGAGACAACAGAGGTTCATCAGGATGTTTGTCGCCCTTTCATCTGAACAGCAGGACAAGACGAAAAGAAACGGAACACAAAAGAATCTACCCATCCAGAGTGATGTGCTCCTTATCCTGCTTTAAGGCGAGAGGGCCAGCAGGTACAAGCTCTTGTGACATAGATTTCAATATAGCCTCACTTGATGATCCAGCCTTTAGAACAACATAAACAAAAACATAAATTGCGTCATTTTTACTCATTAGAGCTACACATGGTAGAGATGGAGGTACTTACCCCAATGTTCCACAGCATTTTTATAGCCAAGGGGAAATTTCTTAGGGAGCAGCATGCTGCCGATCGCACCGCCTGGACTTCCTCTTCGTTATCCTTTAGTTCCTGCAGCGAAGCGTTGTCTTCAGACCGCTGAGGGCGGGCGAACTGAGCTGCAGCCTCATACACGGCCGCGTTGGAGCCTTTACCGATCTGCTTTCCTATAATGTAGTCCTCCAGTTTGAATCCAGAGGTGAAAGGCCTAAGTGTGCTCTGGAATTTTTTCTTCTTGAACACAGCCTGCAGATTGGGAGAAAATCAGTTTCACATGTTAAAACTACACACATTTACCAGTCCCACATTTATAAAGTTCTCAGTCAATCTTTCAGGAAAAAAACTAAAAACTCCACATTTAGCAGATATCTACAGAAAAGGATTAGGGCCACTGAAAAAAAAAGGTTAACTGATTTTTAAATTTTATTTCATTTTGGTATGCGGAAAAAAGTCAGAAACCTGACTTTTTTCTCAGGATTCTGACTTTAATCTCAGAATTCTGACAGATAACAACATGTTAGCATCAAGCCATAGCCATGTCTGTTTTAGAGACTAGCGAGGGGACTAGGGATGCACGATATAATCGGCCCCCTATCGGTATCGGCCTGTATCTGCCTTAAAACTGAATATCGGACATCAGCCACCCCTAAAGTCTAAAAAAAAAATACTACTTCTTCTTCCTCCTAAAGACGAGGGAAAAAATATTGATACATTAAAATATCACAATATCTTCATATGCTGATATATTGCCATTTAAAAACACCATATCAATCTCTTTTACTAATGAAATATTGCTATATGTCATCGTTA
>NW_015150975.1:419195-424152 GCF_000732505.1 Cyprinodon variegatus | reverse complement strand
GTCTCCGTCTCCATACGCTCTTGCCTGTGTCCGACCTTTCAGACATTTCGACATCTTTTTCTGACTCCAACATTGTAGCATGGCATATAGACAATTCGATTTTTCAGTCTGAAGAATACCTGCTTGCTTCTAATGATTTCCTTTAGCGTCAGCACAAATTTGAGGAATAGCTAACCAATGAGTGTTTGCGTTATATGACTCATCCAATTACACAAGTGTTCACTATATGTGGATGGCACCAATGATCTGCATTGGATGGCGCACATGACGAGAAATAAATATATTTAAAAACATAAAAGTGAAACCAGGAGTAATGAGTAATGTTTGTTTAAAAAATTTAAGGAATAGAAAGTACAGATACTTGTGTGAAAATGTAATGAGTAGAAGTCAGAAGTAGGAGGAAAAATCGGTAATGGAGTAAAGTATAGATACCTAAAAAGTGTACTTAAGTACAGTATGAAGTATTTGTTCTTCGTTACTTGACACCTCTGGCTGATTGACTTTATTGATCTCACAGTGGAGAAATCTACTATTTACATAAGCTCAAATAGTCGGAGGAGAAGAATGTGCTAAATAAAGAAAATGGTGCATGGGATAAATACAGTATATACAGTGCGTCCACATATGACAGCTTTTATTTTTCCCAGAGGCGGGTAGATTACCCCAGAATTGTGCTCATGTAAAAGTCAGAGTACTTTATATTTTTACTCAATTAAAAGTAAAAAGTTGCCATTCAAGAAATTACTCAAGTAAGGGTGAAAAATGTGAAAATGTGTTATCACAGATACTTCCTCCAGCAGCTGTGAGACTCTACAACAGGCATCCCTAAAGTCGGTCTTTGAGGGCCGCTGTCCTGCAGGTTTTAGAGGATCTGGTCAGATGGTCTCTCAATTGTAATTGATAACATTTTCTGAGGGGGTAAAGGGGACTCGTCCTGTCCTGCTGGGACATACACCCTAGACTTCTGAAGAGATTGGAGAATGGTGTGTTTTACAATGCTGTCAGTAGAGGACATTGAAGACATATACATGTTTGGATTTATGATACTCTGATTTCTTCTGTTTGGATACCTGATGTATCTACAATTACAGAGTATGTTAGTTGCAATATGGGCAATAATTAGGCTGCTGGCCGTAAGCTGGATGCAATGGAATGCAAGCTGGCTGTGGTTGTTGAATTCAAAGGTGAGTAACTGAGATAACTTATAGTGTGTAAATGGAAAACAAACTGAACTGAACCGAGCTAGACACAACCGGACAGCGCTAACTGCGGACCAGTTCCAGAGGTGGGCTCGGCTAGGTTTTTCCCTTGATGGTTCTCTGATAACGAGCGCATGAGCAGAACGCGCCATCTCCGTCTGGCTGCACATCCCGATTCACACTCCATTCCAGTAGTTGGCGGTAGAGACTGAAACAGGAGTTGATTTTCATTCCTGTCCCGTCCCACTCCCACAGAAAAAAATTGTGTCCTGTCCCGATCAGTGTAGAATTCTAAATCCTGTCCCGTCCCACTCCTGGTGAAATTACTCCCACTCCCATCCCATTCAGAATGACTCCCTCTCCTGCTTCACTCCCATTCTTGTTGTCTTCAATAAGATTTCTGCCAATACATTGAATCTGAATTTCTTTTGAGCGCGGGTGAAAAACTCAGAGCGGATGCACTGTTGGTTTTTGGGTTGTGTAGTTTTTTTGACTCGCATTATAGTGTAGGCTTCAAGGAAAAAAACTACAAAATGGCAGCGCCAGTATTGGATTTTCTTTCTTCCTTTTTCATTTTAGATTTTGCATTGATCCTAGTTTTTTTTACCGGTAGTTACTATTGGTTTGCTCCCCCGCTCCCGTCTGCTCCCGATAATGTTTAATCCTGTACCGTCCCAATCACGTGATCTTTACTAATACTGACTCCCATCCCACAGGAATCCTGTGACCCGTGGGATTCCCGAAAAAATGTCAGTCTCTAGTTGGCGGTAATGCCTCTCCGGAAGTTGCTTGCCAACCATCAAGAAGAAGAAGAAGAACAAATATAAACATCCACGAAAGGTTGCCGTCTTCGCCTGACCCTCTGTAAACACCGAAGTACAGCAATAATCAAGCATAACTTTCTGAATGTGACGGGCGCTGCCATTTTGATTTGCTTGATTCCCTCCTTCTTCTTCTTCTTGTGTTTTATGGAGGTTGGCAAACAACTTTTGGTGCATTACCACCACCAACTGCTTGATTTCCTCCTTCAATACTGGCAGTAATACCGCAGATCGTCACTAGGAGGAAAGGAGTCGAGGAACCAAGATTGCGTGATGTGTAAACGGTCTTCAGAACCGAGCTCGGCCTGGTTAACTGATCCGAGCTCAAACCGGTCTCGGCATGGATCGGTTTTTCAAGGGTAGTGAAAATGGGGTTAAAAAAAGCCCAGCAAATTTTGAATATTGGATCCCCCACATGGAGCCCACCGACAAAGGCTTACAACTTGACAAAATTCTTTGCAGCTTGCTCACAAAACAAAAGTGTATTTTGGATTTCGGCTTCTTATCAAAACTTCCCTGATATTTTAGCGGAAGGGTCCAGAACTGTTGGCTCACCCTCCCCTACCTACAGACACCTGTGGAATGCATGATATAAAAGACTGTCTTTTGAATGCACTAATGAATCAGCAAAAGTATACATGCATCGCCCTATAGTGATACAAAAAATAAATAAATAAATGAATAATTGGCCAGAAATAATGGCCGGCCAATGTATCTGTCTATCTTAAGTTTTTTATTCTTGGATATTATTTTAAATAAAGGAACATTGCACAAATAACCTTATAACTGTACGCAAGGATAAACCTGACAAGTAGAGGTCCACGATTTTCTCCCTGACGTCCAGGATCATTTATGTTCATTTCTCTAACATGTTAGACAAGAAAGAAGTATGTTTGATTTCTTTATAATGCTTTAACAGGTGTACAAACACTAGAAATATTTGGGAATATATGAACGGGTTTAAATAGTAGAAGAATCTCTCTAAAAATAGAAACGTTTTTGATGAGCCAAACTCACCTTTAGCAGCAAAGGTTTAGTCTGATTAATGGAAGGAAAATAAAAATTGTCTTTTAACAGTCTCACTTTGACATTTTACTGAATATATAAAGAGCATTTCTTTTTCAAATACATATTTTATTCCAACCCGTATACCTGTATAACATCTTAAAAAAATTCTTTGAAGGTAATTATTTAAAAACAAATTCATTCTCATCCTAAGACAATTTGTTAAGATCATTTTTTGAATGCCGGCCATTTATCTTTATTTAAAATCTGTTAAAGTAAATTTCATTCTTTCACTAAATTAAACAAGATCCAATAATATACATTTATTTTAGTATATCTGAAATCTCCAAACAAATAAATAACTAATTAAAAAGGACAACCCATAATAATGAAGTGATATTGCTTTGACAATTTGAAAACTACTTCTTAAATGTCTTCTCAAATAATCATGATTCACAAAAAGAACAAAAAAAAAAACAAGAGAAAAGATATTATACATTGATTCAATCATGAATATACATCAAGGCAGAGTCATTAGACATTGCTGATTTCATTAAAAACAACTTTGATTGCTTAGTCAGAATTTATATGAAAGTTGATCCACTGCACATAGTTCCTCACTTTGGTGTAGACACCTGGGTAGTATGGGTTTGCACAGCTGATACCCCAGGAGACAATGCCCTCTAAGCAACCATTGCAGATAAGTGGACCACCGGAGTCTCCCTGTGGATAATAAACAAGAACAGTTAAGTTAGCAGCTGTTAGTTGTTCTAATATGAAAAAAAGGAATTTTTAGCAACGTTTGGTATGCTGTAACATTAAGTCCTGGCAAGGCTGTAATTTTGCGGTGACACGATATGGGTGGGTGCATCTGCAGCTACAGGATAGGAGGGCTTTTGTTAGGTTTTGATATTTTGATGAAAAATTAGCACAAACGTAAATGGCAATACCATATGTTTATTTAATTCCTATTGTTATGAACGCAGCAATAAAAAAATAGACTATTTATAATTCCAAATAGAAAGATACTTTTGGTGCCTCATTTATAAGTTGCTCTATATCATTAGTAACATTATTAAAAAATGTATGTGTTAAACAAAAAAATTATAAAAATGGCAGATACGGGTGCCAACATGGATACGTAGGACATTACAAGTATGTACCCAATTTCAAATAGGAAGTCTGTCTATCTAATACCATCAGACTTGAAAACTTGAGCCTTAAGAAAGAACAGCAACCCAGAACAAACAAAAAGACAAGACAAGGCAGTTTGGCAGCAAGTGCAGAATGAGGCTGGTATGTGAAGGTAGGGAACCAGGTGGAATGACTTGGAGGTAATTAGTGGCAGCAGATGCAGCTAATCATAGTGCTGAGTGGCTATGAGATGACCTTTCTCAATCAGCGCCTACTCCCTTGCCCTACACACTCCGTTTGTGTGAGCCGTGGAGGGTTGGACATATTTAGTCCCACTTACGTATGAGTGCGAGTGGCTTATAAGGCCCTCTACAGCAAGTGAGGATCTGTTTCCCTCTCAAGGAGCGGGTGCAGCACCGAATTGTGGTTGGCATGGATCAGACCAAACTTCCGAATATGCGTTGTACACAGGGTCCGAAATTAACACCTGCCAAATGCGACCAAATGTTTCATTTGGCGAGTTAATGCCAGAGCACCATTCGCCACAAGGCGAGTAAATGTTTAAAACACAGTTCCCAGCGTTTTATGGTCATTGCACTCTACAGAGCAGCAAAATTAACTCTCTGCATTTAACCCATCCCCTGGAGTTGCAGTGTGTGGCCATTGTGTGGCGGGGAGCAGTGTGGGTTTTGATATTTTGATGAAAAATGAGCACAAACTTAAATGGCAATACCATATGTCGATTTAATTCTTATTTTTATGAATGCAACAATAACAAAATAGACTATTTATAATAAC
>NW_015150975.1:415889-418582 GCF_000732505.1 Cyprinodon variegatus | reverse complement strand
TATATCATTTATTAAAAAAAAAAAAATGCAAAGTAAATGTTCCTTGTATTACAGATAAATAATGATCAGTATCTATCTATATAAAATGGTAAATATATTAACAAATTAACAAATTATGATTCCCAGATAGATTGATGGATAGTTGCCATTTGACTTGTATCAGTGATTATTATCCCCCTTCACAAGTAGCAAAATCTAAATGTGAAATTTGACCAAAACATATTTTTGACAAAGTCTGAGTTTTTTGTTTTTTTATTTGGAAACATTTATTCACTGATTTTTATCCTATTGTTTGTGCTTTGAGTTTTGGACGTTTCCTATGTTTCAATTTTAAGTCTCTCTCCGGTCAGTAACGGATCGTCGTCTAGCAGTGCCTACACCACGCTTAAGACTTTCCAATTTTCATGTGTTGTTCCAAGATGGTGGAATGACCTACTGTACCAAGCTCTACAAAAACAGCAGCGTCCCTGTCTATCTTCAGGACCCCCCTCTTCAAAGAGCATCTCCTATTCTAACTGTACCCCTCTCTCTTTGCTGTCACCGCTGATTCTAAATAGGGATTTTCCTGTAGAGAAGTTATGATGATATTGATGATAATTGTGACATTGTGTCTACTTTTTAAGACGTTTTGCATTAAGACTTCTGCTAAATAAACATAAAAAAGCTTGCTGTTATGTATTTCCAATTAAACATTCAGTTGTAACTGTGCTAGTTGGATAAATGCTGCCATGAGTTGCCATAAAGCAACCCTAAAACTGGGTAGACAAGTTCAGTCTTTTCCATATTTTAACATTTCAAACTATAGTGTAATTACAGGGATTTACAAACAGAAATATAATATTATACATAAGTTATTTATTATCAACTATGAAGTTAAAGTCTCAATTTTTATGTTTGTGTCGCCTTAGAAATCGTTATTTATAATTACAGTGAAGCTGGTCTTGCTTTTATGTAGGCAGCCATCTTTGTGTTACGGAAGTGTAGAGCTAAAGAAACCTAGTGAAGGAGGAGATCACCATTACGCTTGATTATGACTGCGGCAGGTTAGGCCTCTATAAAATCCATATTCTACACAGATTAATAAAATGCTATTTATAAAATTGTCTTTGTTAACAAACCTCATCATCACTTGATAAGGTAAATGATGCGGACGTTGCAAAGACATTTTGGTACGAAGATGGCCTTCATATTATTTGAGGGGGAGAAGCGGTTGGGGAAGTGAAGGAGAAGAAGAAAGGAGAAGTGGTTTTTGTTGTTGCATTCTGCAGAGGGCCGTTAGATGTTACTGCAAATAAACACTGTAGCTTTAATAATACAAAGTAAGACCTGTAGAGTCTGAGAAGTGCTCTGAGATTTCTTAGAGGATTGCAGAAAACGGTAAATTGTTCAAATTGTTTGAAAAAAATATTTTCTTTTACGTCACAGCTGATGTCTTTCTATCTTGGCATTGTTTTAGTCCTATGAATCTTGTCTTGTCTCAAATTTTATAAAAAACACACACAAAAAAACTAGTTTGATCCAGATCAGCAAACTGTAAATACTCCTACTTAGATACAGTAAACAGAAAAGAGATGATTTGCTATTTAAGTTAGTACTTGAGTTATTTCCTCTCCGACTGCAAAGTGAAGTAGGCCATAATAACATGTATTTTTAAGTAATGACTTTATTATACCTGGCAGGAGTCTTTGCCCCCGAATGGAGATCCAGCACACATCATGTTCTCAGTGATTCTGCCCCAGTAGTACCAGTTGCAGTAGCGGATTTCTCTCACGTCCACAGCCCGGAGAACCGGAGACAGAGTGTAACTCCAAACCTGTGTAACACCCCATCCACTCACAGTGCAGACATCCCCCTTTAACTCGGGTGTGTCTTCATCAGGCAGCTGCACTGGCTGGACGTAGGCGTTGAGCTGTGCTGGTCTATCCAGCTGTAACACAAAGAAAGGCGGCAAACAACCAACAATGAAATGTTTAACATCTAATACTGTAAATTCATCACTATTATATCCCCTCAAAAAATGCTCTTTTGTAAACCTTAATAAGCATGATGTCATTGTTGAATGTGCTGTAGCTGAACTGGTGAAAATATATTTTTGAGACGCCAAAGGTTTGTTCAAATCCCTCTTCTTTATCCAGGTTGTGTTCACTCAGCACCACAATCATCAGGTGGCTCCTGGGAATCAGAAACAGATGCACATAGCTTCTCTTTACAAACAAACTCTTGAAAACTACTAAGAAACATTAATCAACTAAAGAAAAAAAGCTTTTTGTCGTCAGTACTTACGGTCTCCAGCAGTGGGCAGCAGATAACACCCATTGTTTGTCCACTAATGTTCCTCCACAGTAGTGCTGTCCTGTCTCAGTCTGCAGGGAGGCCTGGTATTTGATTGAGTATGGCTGCACCTCCTGACCCCCGATGATCCTCGCTCCAAGAGCTCCTGTTTAAAAACAAAAAGCCGATGGGTCTCAAGACCTATGGACTTGAAACATTTAACAAAGAAAAGAACTAGAAGTGTGGAGGAGGTGCCCAACCTTTATTCACTTCCTAAGATGTAAAGAAAAGTCTGGGTTTAGAAAGGTCTTTCTTTACGAAGCCGTTTAAACTCAAAGCAAATCCAAAGCCTTTTAATATGGGTTGTACCCAGCTCTGTTTTTAAAGTAAATGTTGCTGAATTTTATTTATTTATTTATTTA
>NW_015150975.1:406158-414506 GCF_000732505.1 Cyprinodon variegatus | reverse complement strand
AGATAGATAGATAGATAGATAGATAGATAGATAGATAGATAGATAGATAGATAGATAGATAGATAGATAGATAGATAGATTATTTAAAAGCTTGTTCATTGACTTTTTTATAGTTCTAGTCTTTAGATAGATTATTTATTCATTTAAAATATTAATCATGGATTTTTCTTTTTTGATCTATATTGAAAATAAAGTTTAATAACATACCCAAAAATTCTTTGGAAGATAAAATCAACAGCACTGAAGCAATCTGCTGCAGAGTCATTGCTGATCGTAGTTTATCTGTAATACAAAAAACATTTACTTTATCATGTTTTTTTTTTTTTTTTTTTAAATAGATGTACCATTAATTTAATTTCAAATTTTTATGCTAAAGATTAAAAAAGTTGTTCTTACATCTGAACAGTGCTTACCTGAAAGATAAAAGGTTGAATCCTGCGTTGCTTCTGGTGAGACCAGTCTTCTCCTCGTGGCCTTTTAAATGTAACTTTATCCCTTTGCATCTCTTTTGTTGAATTTATCTTTCCATCTTTCTGTGTGCTTTGGTCATCTCACTCTTTAACCTTCTACATAACAAAGCTGAGGTGTTGTTCTTTCTGTAGGCTCAAGTTATCAAGTCTGATGGTATTTAGGTTGGAAACGCCTTGATATTCCGTGATGCGCTTTACAAACAAGATAGAATATTACACTTTTCTTTATTAGATGAGATTAACTATGGAATAACTCAAAATTAATGTATTTTCTTCCAGGAAATAAATACAAATAATCTTACACGCCATCTTTCCAATGTGGAACAGCAGGTTATTACTTTATGATACTCTTATTATCTTGGTTCAGGACTTTTTGTTTTTAATTTGATTCTAAAGATTATCTGAATTTGAAAAAGTCAAGACATTTTATTTTTATCAGTAATGCACATGCCCTAAAAGAAAACTATTGCAGCTCGTAGAACCCTGACAGTGATAAAGTACAACACTTTGAAAAATCAGCTTTTTTTTTATCTATAATTTTAAACTCACAGCTTTAAGTTTAAGCAGCCTCATTATCTTATATCTATTATGTTCCTCATATGAATACTGCCATAAAATTTACAAAGAATCTTGTGAAATCTATTTTATTTTCACTTCTAAGGAAGAGATGTTAACATGTAATGTTAATGTCACAAAATTTTTGCAGTGGTGCCAAAAAAAATGTTTTTAATGTTTATCATATGTGATGCAGTTTGGGATTAACAGAAGTCTGTTGTTTACTAAAACTTTGGTTATTTTGTACATCATAGAAAGAAGCAACAGATACACAGTAATGGAATTGTTTCTGAAATGATTCACCGTTTGGTGTTTGTTTTTTTCTGACCATGCATTAGTGCAAAACTCTCTTGTTACTGTGGAAATACGGCATGTAATGCTAAGTGGCCCTAAAATTCTGATGGTTGAACAAAATCTATTCTGTAAAATTCCCTTCAGGTACCTATTGTTTGGTTCTTCTATCAGGTGATGCCAAAAGTACTTGGGCAAATCTTTGTTCTCTGTTATTATCTACATAATGTTCTCGAACTTATTTTACTGGTGCTATTGAAAAACGTTTCTTTGAAATGCAAGAGATATTACTAACATACTATTTTTATTCTTATTTTTTTTTACAGTGTCCTGTCTGGCAATGTGGCAATAAGAATAATTGTCTCGATGCCAAAAAGAGCCCAACATATTTTACTTTCACAAGTGTAGCAGTATGGCAATTGCCATATTGCTCCACTTGTTTCAAGCATATAAATTGCTTTATTATAATTATGCAGGGAATTTTACAGTTTATATGGACACTGCAATGTAAATAGAGCAGAAAAACAGAAGAAGAAAATGGAAAAAAGAAAAAAAAAGAGAAAAGATGAAAGAAGAGATAATGACAAAACATTTTCAGTCTGCTTCATCACCTGTAATGAGATGAAAAAAGAACAGCACAACCTGAAAGACATGGTACGAGACATACAATAAAGCAACTAACATACTATTTAGCACATAGCTTTAAGGCAGAGGCTCCCAAACTTTTTAGCTTATGACCTACAAAAGGGTACCACAGTCGACCCAAATTACTGGTCAATTATAAAAATATTTCAGTAAAATCAATTCACCATCTTAGAAGAAGCATCAAAAACCAAGATGGTTGGTTTTTGTCCATTTTTAAGTGATGCTGAGGTACTAAATGTTTATTTTATGTATTGTATGTATGTCTGCTTCTTTTTCTTTGTCCACTTCTGTCTCCTTGAACCCCAGTCGGCCTCGGCAGATGGCGGCTCACACTGACTCTGGTTCTGTTGAAGGTTTCTTCCTGTTAAATGGGAGTTTTTCCTCTCCACTGTCGCTACAAGCATGCTTGGTGTGAGGGATTGCCTTCGAGTCAATGAGTGGATGGAATCAACTGGTTTTCCTTAGATAGAAAACTTTGAATCAGTTTGACTGGATGATCTGGTTGAATTGTCTCTGTTAAGTGCCTTAAGATGACATGTGTTGTGAGTTGCCGCTATATAAATCAACTGAATTGAATTGATCAAGGACCCCAAAGAGGTTAGTGACCCTAACTTTGGAAATCAATAGTTTAGGGTGATTAGTGGTTTTGTATTCACAAGCAAATGTTGGAGGAAGTGAGACATTGTCAGATGGATTAAAGCATTTTCTCCGCTTGTTGCAAATGTTGCTAAAATCTGTCTGAACCAAGAAAGGTCTGAACTAAAGAGCATTAACTTAATTTACTGAAATATCAATATAAATAATAAGATCATTGACGCAAGCAGCACAAATGAGCCTCATTCATATGGAGATTGTGTAACAGCTACTCCTAAACACTGAAATCAATAACTTCCTCCTAGGTTCTACAGTTTTTCTGTCTGCACCCTAATAGGAGGAGACCACAGGACAGACTAAGATCTTGTTTTAGGAGATTTATGTTCCATCTTGTCTGTGAAAATCTCAGCATTTCCCAGAATCAGGAGGAGAAAGTTCCTGGATTGGTTTTCTTCCTGGACCCGTTTACCTTGTGATTCGATCTTAGATTGATAAAAGACAAAGGATGGGCATGGTTCAATGATTTATGACTGGAATTAATTGAATCTGCTAGCTTTGGGGACTTTTGTTGTGATTTGCTGCTGTGTACATAAACAGAATATAATAAGAGGCAGTCCTGAGCTCTATGCAGCATCTAAACTGCGGAGAAAATAAACCGTGGTTAGCTCCCAGGGGATGACATATAGCTCAACTACAGCATTCAGCACAAGTGAAGACAGCTTGGAGGGCTATTAGCCGTCTGAGGTCAGGAACTCCTGAGAGGGATGGCAACTGAAATGAAACCTGCCACTGGTCTGCTCCATTTTTAATGACAGCCGGCTCCAGACCTGCTGCCTTGACCTGGTCTGATATAACAGCTTTTAACTGCCAAGACCCTTATTGTAATCCTGTCTGGGGAAATCAGTGAGGGGAGACTGGACCGTGATGAACAGCAACAGAGAGCTTCAGTCTTTCGCCTCTCATTTAGTGTGATGTACATTTAATATGAATGGGAAACTACAGACGTCTTTGCATGGCTAAAACATCAGAGAGGAAGAAAAATGTATATTACACATAAAAAATAGCTAAGTTTGTCTGGAACAATTCATGACATTAAAAGAACAATCCGCAAACTGTATTACAAAGAACATGTTTAACCTGAATAGGTCATGAACACAGCGAGACAAAGTTAAGAACGTTTCAATTATATATTGGTCTGAGGAGGACGTGGCCATGGAAACAGAAATAGAAACTATTGGAAACCTGAGAGTGCAGGTGACTGTGAGATGCCTCCCCCTTTAATTAGACGGCTATCAAACTGGTTAAGCCTCTCACTGCAGGAAAACTTCTCTTCCTTCTGTCTCATCATGAACCTGGCATCTTTATTGCTCTTTATAGTTTTGGAAGTCATGACTGTAAACTGTAAGTACTTCTTTTTTTAATGCTTTAGTTATCAGTAGCATTTTAATTAAATATCATCAAATGGGTTTAAGTGACATAACATTGACCAGAAAGAGATTTTTACAACATATTCTGAATTAAGCCAACATAATGAGGTTTCTAAAATGAGTGCGCATGAATGTCTACCTAATATATTATTAGTGAATTTTTTAGTGAATTTTTTAAAGCATCCCTTTTAGTGCAGTTTGAGATTAACTACCGTATATTTATTCCCCACAAAAGTATTACTCAAAGGCTTTTACATCAGAATACTATTTAGAGTTTAGAAAAAGCAACTTGAAATGATTGTATTTAACATCAAATAAATGAAAGTAAAACTTTCATAAATGCTTGTAGGTTATTGAAACATGTTTTCTTATTAGGATGAACACTTTTACTCTTCACACACTTTTCACTTCACAGGCTTTTCTCAGAAAAGAATAGGAGGGAGAAAGTGAGCTTATTCACAAACATAACATGAAACCTCTGTAACAACAGACGCGCGCTCATAACAACAATAACCAAAGGCTAATTTGCGGCTGACGCCCTGTTTTGCACATAGAAGAAAGAAATCCCAACCCTGTAATGTTTCTGGGAGGAGAGATTAGGAGCTAGAGTCTGTGTTAGATTTGACATTTCTAAGTTATTTTTTTAAAACTGCCCATTTTTTAACTGGCTTTCTTAAAAATGCCAACATTCAAGTTCCAAGGTATTACATAATGGTCTCAAACATCTAATTAATACTGCATACACTGAATGAAGTTTCCACATTGCTCCCAATATGTGCCAGTGCTAACCATAACAACTAATAACAAAATCTGTGCATAAATTTGCTGTGGTTCTCAGCTCCGGATTTGTTCATTGGATAGATGGATGATTGATGGATGGGTGGATAGATAATTAAATAAATAAATGTTGTTAGTGATATTTAATTCAGTATGCTTTGAGAATTAAAAAAATAAAAACAAAATGAATAAATAGGATAAAGGATTAGCTTTGTTGGAGTTTTGTTATTGCTTGTTTATTTCGGTTTCTTCCAAAAACTTTGAATTACTTTTTCATGACATTATGAGACATTTAGGCCTGTATATTTAGAGTTTGTAAATTAGGTACTTCTTCTTGTGCAGATTTTTTTTTTCTGTTTGTTTAATTTGTAATGCACTTCTTATCTTAGAGGCTGTTTGATTTCAGTTTTCCTTACTAAGGATATTTGGTGTTTCTTGGCCATTTGTGCCAAACTTAGCATTTACCCACCACGTTTCAAAGTGACAATTAAATAACACATTTCAAACTAGTTCATTTTCTTTACTGAGAATTCTGAAATATATAGTCATAATTAAAGAAAAAAAAATAAATGTTGAAGGGGAAATATTGAACTTGCTTTGCTCTGGACTAACCTAGTTTTCAGTCACAAAGATAAAACAATATACAGTAATGATGATGATGATGTAATTTGATTGATTCTACATCAGGGAAATGCATGTTATGGTGACAAGAAATTGACATATATATTGCTTTAAACAGCAAATATCACAAAACAATGGGCTCGCTGCACAACTCTACTACTTCCTGAACTTAAGGCAGCTCTTTTGTCTCCTGTCTTTCATTACTGGATGAACTGATTAACCCTGGTGTGTCTGGTCATGGTAACTGAGGTAAGGCACACCTGGTTTAATCCATTAATCAGTAGAAAAAGATAGGAAACAAAATAGCTGCCTTAAGTTCGGGAATTAGTGGAGTTGTGCATAGAGCCCATTAGTATTGGTTAAGATAATGTGTGAACACATCTTTAGAGCTATAGAACATGATATTTGCATTTTTGAGAGCCAGACAAGGTATTAATGACAGAAAGTTGTGCAACAATATCACCTCATTGGTGCCACATTACAGATTGTTATACAATCTGACAGAAGTTGGTGAGAACATCTGCAAGTCCCTGATTTTCAGAATCGCCCCTTATAGTGAACTAGACACAGGATTGGTGATAGCAAGCTGGGCTAACGTTAGAACCTTAACCTAATTTTTCCATTTCCTTCAAATACTAACAATTTTGCATTTCAGACATTAATTGGCTGCAGCAGCAAATGCATTAAGAAAGATTTGTAGGACAGTGTATGTTAATGATTGGCTCAGGTCCTGAAATTTGTAAAATCATTATGATTTATTGGAAGGTTTATAAGCGTTAGTCATGATTTTTATGAATTTGCACAACCAAAAGCACAATATTTGAAGTATTTAAAATGTTACATTTATTTAAAATAACATCTCATTTTCAAGGGGGTCCTTTGCACAAATATATTACAGGAATAGAATCTAAAACAATAAAATGAAATAAATGCAATACGACTTTTATACAACAGACAAAAGCTCCCTGAGTCTAATAACCCCCATAAATTCTGGTAGAGTTTGTAAAAAGCAAGTTTAAGCCAAATATATATTTCCACAAGTTCATCTTTTGGGATGAGGAATATTCTTTACGCATTTCTAGGCGATTCAGGTAAGAAAACTCTAACCTATGAACTTTCTGAAAATCTTTAAAGGTGCGCAGAAGAAAAGTAACAGCGCATAAAACATCTGTTTTATGCGCTGTTACTTTATGTGCAGCAAAGTAACTGAATATTTGTCAATGCTTAAGGTACAGTAATAATCCCAGAATCTACAGTACAACAGATATATAAATGTACAAAATATAAAAAAAATACCAAAGGTTTGGAAGATACAAGAATCAAAAGATGAAATGTTGATGGATAAGGGGATCCTGTCAAAGTTTTTCTTATAGAAAGAATAGAAAGTACGAAAAAAATTGCAATTCTAAATCACAAAACCTTAAACTTGAATATATATTTTTTGTGTCTTACCATCTAACTTTAATCTGTTTGACTGATTAAGGGAGCCACATTGCAGCTCTTTGCAGAAACAGTTGAGATTCTGGATCAGGGTTCATCTCAACTGGAAACAGAGAAACTGGATTCATGCCCTGAGGTTAGATATTGAGTTCTACTTGTCAGAGGTTGGACAGACCATCCAGGTTCTTTACTTCTGCTGTCGGTATGGTGCTGCAGTGCAGTTTGGACATGCCTTGGATGCACACTTTACAAAATGCTGGGTTATGAAATAATTCCCCCGATATGAGTTATAATTAGGTTAGTACGTTTTTTTATATAGGTCTTATTGGGTAATTTTTTGTGCAACGCTGGGTGAAAATGTTTTTCAAATCTATCAACCCAACATGCATTGGTTAACCCAGCAGCTGATTGTTTGTGCTTCAATCTCATCACCCGAAAAGACATGTTCGCTCTGGGATCACACCATGACTACGACTATCCACCATTAGCTAACACATTTGGAGCACCTGACTCACCCTCTTCATGGCAAGCCATCAATATAAGGTTTGTGCACAGAACGTCTAATTTACAAAGTCTGTGTTGCATAACATTAAAGTACTGTATTTTATTGTCAAGGTTGGCTTACTAACTAGTCACTTAGCTGTTATCATGGAAGATGGATACAGCTTTTCTGTTTTATAGTTTGGGATTTCCTAAGTGATCTAATTAAACTAGTTCATAATTTACACTGGTGTCTGCTTAAGTTTATTTTAAGGTCCTTGCTGGTTCTTCAATCAGCAGGCAGATTTGCCTGCTGGTTAATTTTCTAGCTAGTATTTTTTTATGCATTTGAGATCCTTTTAAATTATTCTGCATAAATGCAAAGTTTTAATCAGTTTTCCTAAATTGCATGCCTGGAGCTGGGAGAAGCTGTGCAGCTCATTTAGAATAAGCTGCAGCTTTTTTAGCTTTGCTTTTTAGTGTATCTCTTTGTGAAAATAAAACAAGCAGCTTTCTAAACTACAGAAAAGCAAAAGTAGTGGGATAATAACCATAGCAGTGCTACATTTTCCTCCTTAATCTTGCGCCATTCTTGTTCTCCATGTTTGCTTGTGCATGTGTCAGTGTGCCGTAAGCATGCTTGTGCTTGAGCGTGTGGTGCATGTTGTTGTTATTCAGATGAGCAGAGACAGCTTTTGAGCAGACTTTGAACTTTGGTTATATAATTATACTATATTATGTTAACTGTATAACTGTGTTGACCCATTATCATAATTTCTCATTAAAATAGAGGAATTAAGTTCGTTTTTGCTGCTGTGGCAGCCGAAAGGCAGAAATATCTATATTTAAGAAATGTATTTTTCCCCATCCACAGCATTTTAAGTCTTCATTTCTACATATAGTTATAATTTGGGAGATGACTGCATTACAGTACACAGTACTGTGTAGTTTGGTTAGATACACGTGTTATTGTTAAACATGTAAGCAGTGTATAGTTTTAGGGGTATATGCTATTTATCACGTGTGGGCGGGCCTTGGGATTTGTAAA
>NW_015150975.1:395063-405569 GCF_000732505.1 Cyprinodon variegatus | reverse complement strand
TTTTTTCCCTCGTCTTTAGAACTTTTTAAGTCTGTAAAAAAAAAGGTTTTTGAGGAGAAGTAGTATTTTATTTATTTTTTTAGACTTTAGAAACTCAGAAGTTGATCAAATATCGGGTTAAATATCGGTGGGGTGGCCGATGTCCGATATTCAGTTTTAAGGCCGATACCGATAGGGGCCGATTATATCGTGCATCCCTAATATATATATATCTTAAGCCCATGTTACTGGTCTTTATCCTAAAATGATAATTTGGTCCTTACTCATTCTCACTTGCTCCCTCTTGTTTTTAGGCTGGTTTAAGAATGATGGTGGTATGACTTCATGAGGCCAAGGTATTCACACCTTATTCCTTCATTCTGACACCGAGAAATGATCAGCCTCCATCTTAAGTTTCTGCCACCACTGCTGGACAGCCTTTGGACCACTGCTTTCAGCCATCAATGTTTCCTTAAATACATTTTTGATCTCACACATTAAAACCTAAATCAGCATGAACATGTGCGGGATCCCCTGCAGAGAGCAGCCTATGAAATCCCAGTAGAGAAGTCTGAACTGCTAAAGTTTCCCCAAGCTAGAATACTTGCTACCAGAGGAGCAAACAGCCTGAATTACAGCTTGTTATTGCCAGTTTGACACTTGACCTGTTGCTCCTCTTGGTTGTTAGTACACTGTTGTACATTGTTTTAATGACACTAATTTAAATTGTTACTTTATTAACTTGACTGCTTCCTTTTTGTAATGTGGGTATTAAGTATTAATAAATTTGAAAGTAGTGCCTCGTAAAGAGTCCAGTATCGTGTTTATTGCATAAAAAATGCTTTGCATGACTAAATTGAGCATGTATTTTAATATAGATAAGGGTTGTCTATTGCAATTTATTCTCCTAATGATATGTACTGTAATGTGTTAGAATCAATCTGAAGCATTTAAACATTTAACAAGCATTTAAAAGCATTACGTATGTAGCTGGTAAAACAATCAAAAACTGTGGTCAATTTCACCAAGCATTCAAGTAAAGGCTATTAACAAATATGTGTATTTGAATTTATCCATATTTGCATTTAATTCAACCCATAATTTGGGTAGAATAGTGTAACCCATTTGTTGGTGTCATGATTTTACTAAAGTTCAGACCCAAATGCAGAAGACCAAACTGGGAGACCAGGGAAGAGGTTTAACAGGTTTTATTGAAGACATAATTCAGAGAGAAGGGTTGCTCTGAACACTGCTCAACCGGAACTAAAAAGTGACGGGAAGACACAGCGGTTAGTTCAGGCTCAGTGGGAAATTTGACTCGTGAGCTTGGAGAAGAGGATTTGGTTGCTGACTCACGTTTCCAGAGAAGTTGTTGAATCCTTGACTCCAGTCTGTATGCTGTAGTTCCAGTGTTTGATTCGGTGGAGGGCGGAACATGGTTTACCCAGAATGCGGTAGTTTGTAGGTGAACGGAAAAAACTGACTGCCACTCAGATTTCCTGCAGTACTTGAACGGGTCGTAGTGGAGATGAATCCCTTTCTCAGAACGAAGCTCAAACGATCTCTTAGGAAAGTGAATCCAAACCTCCTGTTTGAACCCCAGCTCAGTTTGTAGCTCAGTTGATCCTTCCAGGGAGAGAAGGTCCAAAAAATCCATTTAGCAGGATGACTTTCTGCCGAGAGGCAAAAGGCAAACAATGTTAATACTCAGGTTGACAAGAACTCAGTTTGACTTAGCTAAACTCAGCTTGGCTAGAGTACCCCAAACTGGCAAACACTCTGGCGTCAAGGTAGTGACAGTCAGCAGCTTAAGAGCACTCCGTTAACAAGGAAGCCATCAGCAGGTGTGTGAGGAGGCGGACCAGAACCAGGCGCCTCCTGGTGGAGGAAGGGAGAAAACACAGAAACACAAACACACAGAAAGGAGTCCTGACAGTTGGGTTATAAAGGACCAACCATCTTGCTGGTTCCAATTAACCTGACTGGAACTGGAAATAATCAAGTTTGGGGTATTTCTGACCCACTTCTTTTTAGTTTGTACAACTTTAAGAATACAAAGAGATTCAACATGGCTGCAATTTGAATAAAGTGTTAATTTGGGTATGAAAACCTACAGAGATCAAAGTTTTTCCTGATGCATTAGGGGTAATAAAACGTTTCAGCTGCAGTAATTAGGGTCTTAATTCCTCTAAAAAGTTATTTCTTTATTTTAATGGTAAATATGACTCTTTTCAGCTTCAGTTGTATTGTTGGCATTATTTACTCTCTGTAAAATTGTGCTTAGATATATTTACTCAGATAGTATTTTACTCATTTATCTAATTAATTCTTTGTTATTCTGTATTTATATCCAGCTGACTTCCTATTCAATTTGATCAGCCTCCCTGTTCCTGCTGCAAAAAAAAAAATTGTTTTTGTTTACAAATTATGTAGAGAACGGTGTCCCATGTGATCTTCATCCATGGTTTAAGAACCTAATATTTCAAACATCTTCACAACTGACCTTTCCACATTGTTTCTTGGTGTACATGGTACTGTAAGTTCACAAATATCCTTGAACCGATTTCTGTGTTCTTCACAGAAGGGATGCATTTAATTGCAGGACTCTGTGTTCTAACCTTTTTCTCTTCTATAACATTAAATCCTAATAAAATAAATCAATGATTCTGGTTGTAATGTGACAAATTGTGACCATATTCAAGGTGCTGTTAGGAGCAGAAATGTATTGTGTGTCTCTGGCTAACTCTTAGAAAAAAACAAACAGATAATGATTCTTAGATTTATCCTAGCTGGGAATCAATGCAGCTCCGGGATGAGATCGTTCTTCATCGATCTGCTGAGTGAAAAGGATCCTTGCAGCAAAGATTTGTGTGTTTTTTTCTGGGTCTTGTATTGTTCCCGTTGATGCTGCTTCAGCACAAATGAAAGCACAACACAAATGTTTCTTTCCATAAATCCAATCAGAGTTAATTCCCATTTCTGTGTCACAGGTCAGGGCATTCCACAGGAACGTATAGTGGGAGGGTACGCACCAGTTCCACATTCCATCAAGTACATTGTGTCAATCCAGACAACGACCCGCAAGCACTTCTGCGGTGGCTTCCTGATTAACAAATTCTGGGTAATCACAGCAGCACACTGTAACATCGGGTGAGCCACTTTCCTTTTGATTTTCCTTTGTAAATAATAGATGTTGCATAACCTTCTGCAAAAACACAGTTGTGATAAAATAAAGTTCAAAGTTTACCTTCAAAATCCTTATTTAGGCTTTTTCTGCACAAGCTATAATAAGCCTAATGACCTGGGTTCAACTTTCTTGACTCCAGGGAATCTAAAACCAAATCAGATGCTGAATTTTGGTAATCTCCATGGCTGAAATAAAGCCCATGAAAAATGAAACCATGCACACAATGGAGCTCTGTGCCTCTGCAATCTGACACAAGCATGGTTGTGGCATAAAAAGACATGACAGTTTTATGTGGATAACAAGGAAATAAAGTGCCCATAAAGAGGCAATAAATTCAGGTGGTGTTTGGCATTTAAATCAGATATTAGTTACATCAGTACATCAGCAAATAGATACCTTGTACCTATTGTTAAATGACATTCAGTAAGTGGCTGTCAGTGTCATCGAGTTGCCCTTTTCCTTTGTTAGTTAACAAAGGGCAGTCTTTCACCTTAAGTCTTGGGATGTTTTATGTTGTTGGAAAAAAAAAATCTCTCTTAATAATAGATACTAATTGAAGGTCAGGTTATGGCCCTGAAATCTTAATTTGAACAAACAAAAACGCTGTCCTATGATGTTCTGTGAACACACACCCAACAGACCATGTGTTAGGACAAAACAATGAAAGGGTGAATTTAAATCTTTGTCCAACAGTTATTTCTGTACACATATACATTCAATATGCAAGAGTTTATTTACAGAATCATTCAACTCCAAGTCAAACCTATTTCAGATCAAAATTCTTGACTAAACTAGTGAAATTCAGCTTCGTATTTAGGCATAGGAAAATGAATTAAAATGGTTGAAAACCATAATTAATAAAACATAAAGTAATTATATCACAGTTCTGCTCAGCATGCATTTTTTTTGTTTGGAAACCAAGTTTTATCTTTAAAAGTTTTAAAGTAGAACTGATTTAAGGAGTGGCTGCCTAGTGGTTAGGGCATAGGGCTTCGAATCCTGAGGTTGTGAGTTCAATCCCTGTTAACCCCACACTGCTCCCTGGCGCTGCACAATGGCAGCCCACTGCTCCCAAAGGGGATGGCTTAAATGCAGGGAAGTAATTTTCTTCTGGGATTATATAGCATATAAAATAAATAAATACAAATTTAGAGCAAATGGATTGTCTTCAAACCAATTTACAGTTTACTTAAAACAGAAATCAATAACCTGTAACTTAAGGCAGCTCTTTTGTTTCCTGTCTTTTTCTACTGGATGAACTGAATAGTTCCTGACCTCAGTAACCATTTCACTGTCTTGCTGCGTGTCGTTCTGCAGTGGACATTTATACATTTTTTTCTTCTTTATATGCCATCTTTTTTTCTCTCCTTCAGCTGTGGCATACTGCAGACCTCTGGGGCAAACATCATTTTCAGATCCGTTTTTGTACCTACACTTGTACTGTGCGGTCAATAGATTTGTCAAATGAAAGTGTAACCTGGGACTGAATAGAGGCTGTTTTGTGCAGTAAGTCAGTGAAGCTTGAAGAAAGAAATAATCTTTTTCTTTGTGGAAAAGTGGCTTCTATTTCAAAGCTAGCAGCAGTGGCAAAAGTCAGGACCTAAAGCAGATGCAGACCATAAGACCTGAGAAAGATGTCAGATCAAGTGTATTATAGGAAAATGTTCAATATGTTCAGCTTTCCATTTCAACAACATATTTAGTCATGCTGAAAAGAGGGCACACCATTTATTAATTTAATAGATTAGTATATTATATTAATATTAGTAAAGGTATCATTTTTCAGCACTTGATAAAAAAATGTATCCTAACACTCGAGACACTAGAGAAAAATATGTGTGATTGAATCATTAAATTTTGAAAAATATTAAAATAATTAGCAATTAAATATTTTTTATAAATTAAAAAGTCCAATTCCATCCAAATATGCTTGTTATGAGTAAGTAGTGATGTCAACATCTTCTCCTTCAAAACGGGGTAAGAATGTATTGAAAAAGTCTTAACCCTATAATGCCAAATGTATCATATTTGATACATACGGTTTCTGACATGTTTTGCGTCTGACACCTTTTGCATAATTTAATTGTAAAAACTTTGCTCAAAATCCTATTGTACACAATCAGATATACCTGATAACAGAGGGCAGAAGACTACACAAAAAATTATCTTGACTTATCGCATAGTAATAAATTATTAATATCAGAAATGTATTTCTGTTTTTTCTTTTTACATATTTTGTTAAAAGGGCAAATAAGGAATTCCAACCAAAAAAAAGTAATTTTCTGTTTTGTTTTATTCTTGGATCGGGCTTTAAAGGGTTAAACAACTTTTTGCTTTAATCAACCCACTTGTCTCGCCTGCAGGGTAAACAGAATGGTGATAGTAGCAGGAGACTACTCTTTGGCGATTTATGAAGGCACAGAGCAGGAAGTCTACCCACAGTTTTTGGTTCCCCATCCTCATTACAACAGTACAACAAACAACAGTGACATCATGCTTATTAAGGTACAGAATTCAAAGTAACTGTCAGAATCTCCTGGTAAATCCATCTGTTTACGATAATAACCACGTAATCTGTCTCCAGCTGAGGGAACCTATCTACCTGAACAGCTTCGTGTCCATCGTTCTGCTGCCCAAGCAGGATGCTTCCTTAGCAGAGGGCACAATGTGTCGCGTGTCGGGCTGGGGATACACCAGCCCCACCGGGGGCCAGATTCCAGCCACCCTTCGGACTGTCACACTTCCTGTTGTCTCTACAGAACAATGTAACAGCACAAAGTCGTTTGATGGCAGTATTACAGACAAAATGCTGTGTGCCGGCTACAACACTGGGGGAAAGGATGCCTGTCAGGTAGGAGGTCGTTCAGTGGAGGAATGAAGCTTTACATTTGTTCAATTTATATACATCTTACACTAACAGAAAAAAACCCTTTGGGAACTGCAGCTTTAGTCCTCAAGCAGCCATGTTTCTCATAACTTTAGCTGTTTTTTTTTATATATTTATTTACATCTGACTTTGGATATAGAAAGTTATTTTATTCCAGCCATTGTCTGCACTGCAAAAAATCTAAATCTTGATAAGTCATTTTTTCTTAAAATAAGTGCATTTGTTCTTGAATTGAGGGGATAAAAGAGACATTCTGCCAATGGAACAAGAAAATTTAGATTTAAAATAAGAAAACACAATTGGATTGTTTATTTTGAAGTGCCTATTATCTAATTATTTTATTTTTAGAGTAAAAATACTGATTCCATTGGCAAACTTTTTCATTTACCTACTCAAATCAAGGGTAAATACACTTAATTTAATTTTTTTTTAATATTTCTAGATCGTTTTTCCAGTGTGATGTTCTCCTTTATTTGCAATTTTAAAATGGAAAATGTCACACATTACATTTATACAACAATGAACAGTGTTTATAGATTACTTGTTAAATGCTCTTTAACAGAAATCCACTGAAAAAAGTTAATAAAACTCAGCCCCTCACTTATTTTGTTATAGTGAAGTGTTAGGGGTTGTATTTGTGGTTGAAGTGCTTTTTAATATAATAAAGGCATATCTTAGTGCTGGATTAACCAAGCAGGACTACCACTACATTTGAAGTCATTGTGAAGCAAGATTTCATTAATAATCCTTCATTTATTCAGAAAAGTACTTTTGAGATTTGCGGTCTCAGTTAAATACATTAATGTCACTGACATAAAATAGGAATTATATTAGCATACAAAACAATAATTATACTAACATAAATGATAAAAATACTAATACTTTTTAAAACTTTTTTAAAATAAACTAAATACTGTACTTCTGAAGACCAATACCATAAAACACCAGCAGAAGTTTTACAGAAAAGACATACTGTAGGCTACAGCGTCTGATTGGTCAAAGTTTCTAACCTATTTCCAGCATTGTTCAAAAATAAATCTTTTTTTTTTTTCTGTAATGTTCTGGTCTTAAGGCTGGGTAGTGAAACAAGTAATCAGACCAGACATCATCAAGAGATCATGACACTTTTGACACCTGACTTGAAAAAGGTGCTTCATAATCACAGGTAATTTACCATTTAAGCTGTAAATTGATTTGTCAGGGTAACCTAAGCCACTCTAACCATAGGGATTTAAAAATAAAAAAAAAGTAGCCAGGTTGCCTACATCAGAGACTAAAATCGGAAGCTGGATCCACTGAAGTAGAACCTATTAAAAATAATCTGATAATTGAGAGATGGTCCTTCCATTCTAATTTTAGTAACTCTAAGAACAACCAGTAAACATTTGATCTGAAAGGAAAGAGCCCAGTTTGGAATATGCTGAACAATGAAATCACTAATATATGTAAAAGATTAATTATTAGGGGAATCAAATGTAAGAAAATAAATTTTAATTTCTTCTCTGGATTTAGCAGTGACCTAATAAAGTGAAGCTAAAATTAGACATATATGACTCTCCTTTCAAATTCTCATCACAGATCAACATTTGTTCATAAAGCTGTGTAATTGCAATTTTGTCACTTTTAACCCAAGTCTGAGATCTTATTTACTCTAATGGTCGTCTGTGCTGGTCTTTCAGGGTGACTCAGGTGGCCCACTTGTCTGCAATGGAAGGGCCTATGGAGTGGTGTCATGGGGAAGAGGATGTGCGGATGCTGGATATCCTGGAGTCTACACTGCTGTGTCCAAGTTCCGCCACTGGATAGACAACACAATATTTAGCTACTACAGCAGATGTAATAAGAATTAGAGCTCAGTGTTAACTCATTGGAGACATAACTTCCTGATTTCACTGTTGCCTCTGATCTAATTTTTTGCGTGATATGTCAGGTGCACATAGTGGTATATATTCAGGGATGGGTCCATATTTTAGGAAATAGTCATATTTGCTTTCAGTCTGAGAGAGATTTCTTATTGACTCCAAACAGCCATACAATTATGAGCATTGTCAGATGAAATAAGTAATCCTAAAGATGAACAAGAAAGTTGACACTTGTTAGCCCTGGAAAGTAAAAGAGAAATCAGCCCCATTACAACGTTTCAAGTTTATTCTGAAAAGCAACGAGTTTAAAGGAGAATTTTCCAAACGTGGTTCTCAGGTTCAGTGTTTTGCATGTTTTATGTGTTTGTGCTGCCACACACCTGTTTGAAAAAAAAATGGCTGATGGACAATTGGAATACCTTCTGCAGCAATAGATGAACGTTATAAACTCATTTCACACATTTAGAAACTTCTTAAACATGCATGATGAACGGGCCTTACTCTTCAGTGTGTTCCCAGAAAGCACAAGGTGCCCCATCTCAGTTCTTTATCTTTCTTAAAACAATTAAATGCAATTCTTAAATAACTTTAATCAAAATGTTGCATGTGTCACAGAGACTTCCCTTCCAGCGCTTGATTTGCACCTTTTCACATGTGACTTTCATTCACTTGTCTGTAAGGATTCTTAAAATGTTTTTTACTCTACTTCTTTATTTAGTAGTTTCAGTTTTGTGCCAATATCTTAAGTACGCTTGCATATCTCTTATATTTAGCTTTAACATTTTCAGCTTATTACCATGATTAATTAAGTTAATTTCTACTTTGTCAGTGCTTGGTACTGTATGAACATTTAATTGAGAACCACCAAATATAGACCAGGCAACGTCTATAGCCCAGTAGTGCTAGTATCTAAAGTGTCTAATTCTGTCACATTGAAGGAAATAAAAGGAAATTTCTTTTTTTTTATCAAAATGTACACATGTTTGAACTTTTTCGGCTTTTTTGGATGTTTTTGTTAGAAAATATTTTCTGCATCGAAAAATGACAATAGAAATTACATAACATGGGTGAGTCTGCTTGGCTTTATAGCAGTAAACAATAGATATCAAAGCTAATTCAGATAGCAGAGAAAATTAGAATGTCTACAAATACACATGCTCTCAACAAAAATATAAGTGCAACACATTTGGTTTTGCTCTCATTTTTTATGAGATGAACTCAAAGATCTAAAACTTTTTCCACATACACAACGTCACCATTTCCTTTAAATATTGTTTACAAACCAATCTAAATCTGTGATAGTGAGCACTTCTTCACTGAGATAATCCATCCAGCCTCAGTTGTGCCACATCAAGATGCTGATTGAACACCATGATTAGTGCACAGGTGTGCCTTAGACTGCCCACCATAAAAGGCTCCTCTGATAGGCAGCTCATCTCCTCCAGGATGATATGGGTGAAACTTAACAAATTCTGTAGTATGGGAGAATAGAGATAGAATGAAGCAGAATGAAGAAAAGTGGTCCCCTTGTGATCCAGCAGCGTTAACATATAGCAGCATAAATATAGAAAATAGCACAGGATAACCTACTTATTTTGAGTGTGGTAAAAGAAACGTAGAGCCGCGGTAGGGTAGAGTCCTGCACGGGTCGAGTTTTACCAACCCGCACCCGCCCGAACCCGTTAGGATGACTACCGAACCCGACCCGTCACCCGCGGATATCTTCAATTCAAATCCGAACCCGACCCGACCCGTTGATATTTAACCCGCAACCCGACCCGTTAACCCATCAAGTAATTGGCTATAGTACGCTGCGCTGCAGAACAGCGCCATTAACACTGCAGCAGACGTGCATGCACTGACTGTGGCCTTTTTGGAGGGAAGCCCACACTGCCGGCAGGGCAGGGCTTTAAGCTACAACAAGGGTGACCCCAGTGCCTGATTAATATAACATTTCTGATGTCCATAACAACACACATGCATAAAAAAAAAATCACCAACTACCCGCCCGCACTAAAAAAACATCCGCCCGACCCGTTTATCCCGTTTATTTTCATTTATGTATTTTTTACCCGCAAAAGAGCATTTTAGCGGGTGACCCGTCGGGGACCCACGGGTACCCGACCCGTTGCAGGACTCTACGGTAGGGCCAACATAGAGCTTTCAAGTGCATTTAAATCAGGGGTGCTCGAGTCCAGTCCTCAAGAGCTACTATCCAGCAACCTTTTTTAACACACCTGAATCAAATGAGTGGCTTGTTACCACGTCTCTGCTGAGCTAAATGAGGGGAGGCTTTAGATTCAGGTGTGCTAGAGAAGAGCTGCATTTAAAAGTTACAGGAAGGTAGCTCTTGAGGACTGGACCTGAGATCCCTTATAAAAATGGTTAAAAATAATACACTTGTGACAAAGCAAATAGGATTAGAAATCTCCCTCTAAGGTTAGCACCTCTAAAAAGTCATTAGCATTTATTCCTATAAGCAACAGAGGGAATATGCATCTGATTCATGGTGTTTTGCATAATATACCTTAATCCAAATAAAAACATTTTAATGCAAATATATTGGGTTTGTTTCCTAACTTAGGTAAAGA
>NW_015150975.1:392429-393173 GCF_000732505.1 Cyprinodon variegatus | reverse complement strand
TACCGCACACTTCTTCTTTTTCCTTGTTTTATGTTTTGAATGTTAACCTAAACATTTTAATCATTTTAGTGCATAAACCAACTTTTAGTTTTTTCTTTTCATTTTTTTCTTATTAATTCATTCCAGACATGTCAAACCATTATATGACCCCGTTATACGAGCATAATCTTGCTATTATTTTTTTTACTGCTGTGTATTTTTGTTTTACTTTGCATGTAAAGCATTCTGAATTGTGTTATAGATATATGCCATACAAATAAACTTGCCTTGCCTTATCTTTACTGAAGCCCCTGCATTTTGTCTTGTCTTGGTTCTCTAACTTCCATGATACAATTCAATAAACTAAAAGTATCAGAAAAAAACTATTTGGCATTGGTGAAGGACTTAGTAAGATTTTCATTAACAGCTCTACACCTCAACCCTAAAAATACACTTTTTTTTTATTTTTTTTTTTTTTTACAAATTTGGCGAGGTTATTAACCAGACTTTCAATGGCGTTTATCTCAGGCCAGGAAACACAGTTCAAATAAAAAAATAATAATAATAACCAAAAACATTTCTTTAGAATTTTCAATGTTCTTTTTAGACCCACATGAATTAGATTTTTATAAGCCTGTACTGTTTCTTGGTGTACTTGGTGATTTATTTAGTAGGGTAGCAGCTGAGTTTCCTGTAAATATAAGTAAATACCAGAGATGGCAAAAGTACTCACTTTCCGTACTTGAGTAAAAGTACAGATATCTG
>NW_015150975.1:388747-390887 GCF_000732505.1 Cyprinodon variegatus | reverse complement strand
AAAAAAAATCAGTTAACTTTTTTTTTTTTTCCAGTGGCCCTAATCCTCTTCCGTAGTAGTGTCGCATTGTAGAATCACCAAATAGCAATAACTGTATTGTTTTCCTGCTTTATACAGTTAAATTAATTACTCATTCTCCTCACTGCAAAAATTATCTCAAAATGAGTAAAAATGTCTTAAATTAAGTGTATTTATCCTTAATTTGAGCAGGTAAATAAGATGATTTGCCAATGGAATTAGTATTTTTACTCTTAAAATAAGGTATCTAGATAAAACGCACTTGAGATAAGACAATGCAATTGTTTTTTTTTTTTATTTTAAGTGTAAATTGTCTTGTTCCATTGGCAAAGTGTCTCACTTAAATCCTTAATTAAAAAAAAAAGCACTTATTTTAAGAAGAAATTACTTATTTAGATTTAATTTTTTTGCAGTGCCATGTGCATTAAAAAAAAAACATGCATTGTCATGATATTCAGGGAAATGATTTTCCTAAATAAATGGTTTGGATGAAATACACCCAATCATCACTATTGGACAATAGTATGGGGGAAATTTAAAAAAGTAACTGTTAATATTTTAAAATGTTCATGAATTCATGTATTTTATGGTAAAACATTTGTTGGCTTGTCACTGGTTTTCCTTCAACACTTGATAATTTATCACAAAACTGAAACAGCGTCATTAAATATGTATGGTGCCAGTCGTCCTCTGAGCAATCTCTGTAATGGCTTCCAAGAATTGTTTGACTCTTTCTTCCTCCTTATCGCCCTCGCAAAGCAGCAGCGTCAGTCAGCTGGGATTCCTGTAAAACACGAGCAGCTATAAAGCCGAGTCAAATCAGTACACGCTGCATCGCACCTGATAGGTGTTGGCTGCCACAACAGAATGAATAGTTGATGGCCTACTTCTTAGGGAGCTCTGGTTTCACTGCTTGGCCCTGTTTCCTCTGTTTTAATGGGTGTGTCAGTGGCCCAGCTGACTCATGGCGTTCAAGCGCTTTTATTTTACAGTCTTGGTTACATGAGGACTGAATCCTTTTGTTCTGGCATGGGAAAGGTCTGCGAGGTCTACTCTATATCCCCTGACATGATTCATCCTCAGCCGTCTATATGCTTGCATGGTCACACAGAGAGATACAGTGCTCTGTGCTTCACAGAAACGTATTGATTGAGCAAAACAGACTGTGAGCATTTCCTGAATAGCTTCTCCCAAAGGACAGTGCTTTGTGGCAGCTAAGAATACAAATCATATTTCACAGTAATGATGGCTTGTTTTCTTTGAACTGCACTGCCGGCATCAACAGATCACTGCAAAGTGTTTATTTAAAGAACAAAGTTTCCTTTCATGTCTGAAATTTAAACCGTGTCAGAACTGCTCAGATTTCCTTTTTTTTCTATAGTCTGTATCTTTTATGATGCAAGGTAAAAAACATAAATGACACTTTAAGATACGAAATAAAAGACAATCTCAATTAAACTTTTTGGGAGTGAGAAATAAAGTTATAATGTGCAATACAGTAAGGGTAGAAAAGCCAAATAATAGATCCATACTTAAGTTGTTTTAAGAATTCTTTTTTTTCTTTTGCAATCCCTTTTAAAATAATTAATTCCTTGTGGGGAATTGTTTCGGTAATGGGATTAGACCCTGATGCAGACAGATGGAAAGGAGCAGCATAGAGAGTTTAGATCTTTTAATGAAAATGTCCAAAGTCCTACAGAAAACATGCAGAAGGGGGATCTAGTAAAATAAAGGCTTAAACATGAACTTGGCAAGACGTATTCCGGCAGGGAGCATAAAGAAATGGCAGCTCTAGACATCGGGGTAAACAGGTGGAAGCCATAAGTCTAATGAGCAGGTAACAGGTGGACTGATTGTATGATGGCAAAAAACACTGGTGTGGAATTAAGGCTAAATTCATAAAACAGATCTTGATGCTCTTTTCAGATTTTTTCCCTGAGTATGTCATTTTTGTTGCATGGTCATTTACTTAAATTTGACCCTATCAGACTTTAGACAATGGTGACAACCGCAGAGATCCCCACATGTGCAAAGGGAGAATGTGGATGTCTCACAGCAGCTTATGAAAGCAATGCTGAATGGGACTAACCTGACTCCACCAGATGGATTTGCTACGCATATC
>NW_015150975.1:384226-387260 GCF_000732505.1 Cyprinodon variegatus | reverse complement strand
ATAAGGATCTGTTGAAAAAGAATCTAAAAGAAAAACAAAGGAAAGATCTACAGTAGTTTTTGACATGCTTGTTGCATTTTTATTTTTGTTGTTGTTTTTTTTATTTATTTTTTCTACCCAGCAAAATGTTGTCTTTTTTTAAACCCAGTGCCAAAAAATACAAGCCATCTAATCCTGTAAATATTTTCCTCTGCGTTTAATTGAATCTGTTACGGTTCTCCCCTTGTGTACTTCTGTTTGAGTTGCTTTTTAAAGTTTTCAATTCCACTTTGATTTATGTTATTCTGTGTTTTCTTTGTTCATTGGTTTCTTTTCCATTTTGTGTTATTTTCATGCCGTATTGTATTTCTTTGTGCCTGTTTCATTTCCCCTTGGCTTCCTTCTAGTTGGTTCTATTCACACCTGCTCCATATCAGCTCATTAGCCCATTCTTTGTTCTGTTCCCCATTTAAGCACCACCTATGCAGTCCCTCACTGCTGGTTTCTTGTTGTTTTGTTGCTACTTTGCTCCCTGTGTGTGTTTCTCCCTGCTGTCTTCTAGTTTTCAGTATTCTGCCTCTTGTTTGCCTCTGCATCTTGCATTAAATCAGCAAAACTCCTCTCTGCTTCCTCATCTCTGCATTTGGGACCTCTACCAAATGTTGACAGAATCATTGTTTGTTCAATTGTAAAATTCTGTTTTCAAATACTTCACTTCTTCAATAAGTTGTTCTACAAGCTAAAGGCTGTAGGAAGGACATTTTAGGGTGGATTTGGAGAAGGCAATGAAGTCTAATGCTCCTAGTTGCTCATAATGTTCTTCCTTTTATGACTAGAACTTCTCTGTGAACCTCCAGAGGTTCTAGAAGAGTTCCCAGAACAGAGGCCATCTTTTTATCAGCTTATATACAATGTCAGAGCTGAAAAGGAAAAGCCACGTTCCTGGTTTGTGAACAAAAACTGGCCAATTAATGTGATCCTGATTTAAGTTTGTAAAGAACTCTTAATGTGTTAAGTTGATTTGTATAAATCTGCTTCGCATTGATGAGTCAGTTTTTATTCTGATCCCAATTACATTAAAATAAAAAAACAGAATTAGTTGTTTGGTGGAAACTGCTAATTTTAAAATGCACATGATTCATGTTAGCCACCAGGGGGCATTTGAACATTAAAGTAAAAATGAATAAGAAAACAACAATAAAGTAAAGGCCTTCTGGCAGTAATAATAACAAGCTCATTCTCTGAAGTATTGTGTCTGCAGATGAAAATGTTACATCATGCCTCTCTGAGAGACAATATAAAACGGTCATTGTTGTTCTGAGAGGCTTCATTAAGGGGAAATATGAGGGCAGGCAAACAGAACAGAGAGGGGACAACGTTAATCGTCTCTGTGTCCCTGCTCTTCCATTTTTCAATATTGCAATGATGTAGGGTCTTGGAGGTCTGACAACTATTTGAGTTAAGAGGGATGCCAGGATGCTTCAGGGCATAACAGACGTTGAGATAAAAACGTGACTGAGGTTTTATTTATTTATTTATTCATTCTTTTGTGCAGCTCTCTTCACAACTAAAGAGCTGTTCTTGCTCAAAAACATTACATCCTCTTTTTGTCTTCTGACCCTGCAGAGATATATGCACTTCTTCTACTTCTTTTTTTTTTTTTTTTACCTTTTCTCTTCATTATTATTTTTCGGGCTACCAGCAAGGAAGCTTATTTGATGAAACTGGGACATTACTCGGATGTGTAAAATATGTAGAAGATGGAATAATTGGCTAGAGGCAAAGTCTAAATTCTGATTTTTTTCTCCTCATATGTTCAAAGGATAATCATCCTAACATCTCTCAAACACCTTTATAGTAGATTGATATGAGTTAGTAGTTGTATGCAGACTTGCTTTCTGTTTTAGAGTTCTCCACATTGAAAGCCACCCCCAGAACACCTAAAGAACCAAAATAAAACTGGACTTGATCTCAAAAACCAATTGAGAATAACGAGTGGGCTGAATGACTGAATCAGTTGTTCCATTTTAGGCTATTTCCACTCTACAGGATGCAGACTTTATCCAGTGGAGCTTAAAATAGTGATAAAAAGAAGGATCAGTTGTTACAGACAGTGAGGAATAGAGTGTCTAGCAAAAAGAATTAATGCCTCCTGACCAAGTTCAAGAGGAATAAATTCATTATGCTGTAGGGATGGATTGTATAACGATCCAATCCACCCCTACAGCTAAATGCTGCAACCACATTCTAATTTAATTTTTGCTAGGTGTGTTCATGTAGATGTGCCGCATCTCCTACATGGCCTATGTTTTTTCTTTTTTTTGTATACTAATTGTTTATTTGTTTCTCCAATTTTCTTTCCGTACTTATAAAAATTGCGTCTGATGAAGATCAGACAAGACGTTGTCCTGTCGACATCATCATATTCTCTCAACCGAGCTCTGAAACTCTGCCGCACTTTTCATCAAAATGAACTAATTTAAAAAGTGGTGCAGAATTAAATTATACATTTTTCTGAAAATATTGCACAGACTGGTCCAAAATATATTGATATTTATGTCTGCTTACAGTGCCAATGTTGATATGAAAGGATTCTGCACCATTAAGAGTAGTAGGTTGCATAAACATAACAATAAATCCTTTACAATAACCTTTAAATAATGTCCCCAAAATTAGCCAAGCTTTGAAAAGCTAAAATTGTAAAATAATTAATGAAAAAGTAAGCTAATATGAAGCATTTTTTAAATTAATAGTGACTAATAAAAACAAGCAAACAGATTCTAAAAAGTCTTTAAGATTAATTGAAATAGAGAAAAAAAAAAAATAGTTAAAACTAAATCAAACTCAACTACAATTAAAAATCCCAAATAGTTTCACTTTGGTTTACACTCCATGATTTAAACTAGTCGCAAGGGTGTTTGCACAACCACTACTGTCCCCCCTTCCCCCTTTGTTGAGGCGAGTGGTTTTGTAAAATACAATTTTTGTCATTTTGAGCAGCTGCTAACTCGACAGCAAGACCCCACACCAAGCATGTATGCAGCGACAGTGGAGA
>NW_015150975.1:367537-382797 GCF_000732505.1 Cyprinodon variegatus | reverse complement strand
AACACAAGTATCTGTACTTTTACTCAAGTACGGAAAGTGAGTACTTTTGCCATCTCTGGCGATAGCCCTACTGCTCCACTTGTGAAAGTAAAATCTGTTGGGCTCTTTTATTCTTATTGCCACATTGCCAGACAGGACACTGTTGAAAAGAAGAAGAAGAAAAAAATGAATGACAATGATGACAGCCAATCATACAAGAAAGGACAGAGGGCCAGTCAGGAGCTTGTGGGCAGCTTAAACTCAGGGAAGCGGGATTCAGTTTGACCTGTGGTTTTTCTGCTTGGTCCTAGTGCTAGACGAACGTCTGTGTACTGTAGCGTAACATTGTTTTTGAACAGTAAAAAGTGTAGGGGACAATAACGGACGTTTGAAAAAGTGCAAGGGACGTAGACTTAGACTCAACTTTATTTATCACTTGGGATTACTCCTTCAGGAATATTGCTAAAAAATAACGTCCATGAAAGGTTCATACAATATTATCTGCATCTTGCTGGTGGGCTTAACAAGTCTGTATAGGTTGGGCTTATATTTTGTGTAATACATACATCCAAATAAAACCTAATGAGGTAGTTGTCTCTGTATAATATTCTTAAAAACTTACGGCGCTCAAAATGCAGCTTTTATTGTGAAAATCCTCCAACTTATCACCTGTCTCATAATTCAGCAGACACTCTGGTGGCATTTTACCACCAGAAAGTGCCTAAATCCATTACGTCTAAATTGGTGCCATTTGTTTCCTCTTTCTACTGAGGAGAGTTTTGGTACCTAATGGAGATGAAATGCTCAAGAGGTGGATTGTGACAGATTTAGTGGAACAAAACTGCAAGAGCAGCAGCTGAATGTTAAACGTTGAGGAGTCAGTGTGACCATGAAAGGTATCCTCACATTACAGAAACAGTATAATCCACTCTACCACACAGTCATCACGCTTTCCAGGTATCGGTAAGAAAAGTAACCATAGTGATTAACTGAGAGATAGTGAGGATTTAGGATTTCTAATACAGCTAATTACTGAGGTCTGGGAGCAGCAAAGCAGATGTTGTTCATTGTAAATTGTCTATCTTTGCCACCCACATGTGGGATGTAATCTTAGCTATGCAACTCAAAAGTGCTGAGACAAAACAGCTCGGCTTAGCTCCATCTATCACGCCAATTAGTTTACTTTGAAGAGATGGAAACCAATTAAAAGAGTCTGAGATGTGAAGAAAACGTTGGATGAAGACGGCTTGGAAAGCTCTAAGGTGAAGGAACAGTGTAGAGTGAGGAGTACTGACTGTCATGATGACGATGATAAAAGCTAATAACAGCCAATCGGTTTCCATGGCACGCTTCCATCAAGGAGGATGAGGAACATCGTCTTCCTCTTGATACTTTTATAAAAATAAACAGCTGCCAGGATCTGGGTTTCCACAAGCATGTCATTGAACATTTTAGGTCATCTCTGATCAAAAACAGACAAGTGAAAGCTTATTGATTTTTTTTCATCTTTAACTTGTAAAACTTAACTTCTGTCCTTAATTTTTTGTTCGCTTTAATGCACATATATCAGGTCCCCCTCAGAGAATTAGCAGGAAGAAGAGCACTTTAATCATGTTTCCCTAACTTAGAGCTGCCATCAAAGGGAGACAGTCCTTTATTATGTGCAGAAACAAAGGGCTGAAAACCCCTTCAGGGCCTTCAGCCTCAGATTAGATCCCACTGACTCTGTTGCTGCGCCTCATCACCAAAATTTCACAAAACAGACTCAATAGAACTATGATTTATATGACTTGACAGTTGTGTAATTTTGGAGGAGAAGAATTAAAGTTCAAAGTTTCTACTATAGTTTTAAAGTTTTTTAATTCATGACAATCATTTAACTGGTCTTAATATTGATGGGCCTTTTATAAGAGGGTTTTTGATAACTTACAGTAAAATAAGATTTAAAAAAAAGTAAATGGAAAACAGCAAATACAATACATTAATTTAAGACTTTTTAAAACCTTTAAATACAATCTTAAAATCTGTCAGAAAAAAAACAGAAAACTGATGATTCTCATCTTAGAATGGCTGTAACTTCAGCTCCTTCCAGGACTGATATCTTGGCTTTGGTTTAGCCGCATTCAGCTCGTCATCATGGAAATGTTACTCTTTGGCTTTTGACATATATTTAGGTTTTCCCTCTCAGTTGGGAATCCTCTGACAAAATAAATTAAGCCCCATTTACACTACATTTTCGAATCCGTGCCAAGAACGGTCCGAGTACGGTAACCAAGATAACTGTTGAGTGTTAATGGAACTCAACGTAACCGGACCGTGCCAGACACAACCAAACTGTGCTAAATCTAGTACTAGTTCAACAATAGGGCTCGGCACGGTTCAGTTGTGGCTCAGTTCTCTCACCACAAAGAGAGCATGAGCAGACCGAGTCATCTACTATTTACAGTCAACTGCCTTCTTTCATGGGTTTTGCGGAGCATCTGGCTTTGCAATTCACAAATTTTCACCTGTTCACAACATGAACTTCTTCTCAGCCTATTAACAATAAATGGCATCAGAAGAGCGTGGTGCGACCTGGGATGATGCAGACACCGAGGCTCTTATTGAAGTTTGGACAGACGCTGCTATCCAGGCACATAAGTTCCTGAATGTTAAGGGCGCCACCATTTTTGTTTGAGTAATTCCCACCTTGAGAACTTTGTCGTAAGAACCGAGCTCAGCATTAACTCATCCAAGCTCAGTCAAAACTCGACTAGAATTTGTAGGTCATCACATGAGCATGATGCTACCGCCACCGTGTCTTATAAGGAATGTTTGGTATAAGTCACACATAGCCTGTAGTGTGATAATCTAAGAGGGTTTTTATCTTCTAACCAAAAATAGCTTCCTCTTTTCTGTTTTTGCATTTTTGTCGACCCAAAAGTAGTGTGACTGCTTAATAAAACAGTAGCCAGGGCTTGGGTGTATGTGCTGCGTGTCATTATCAACATGAAGTGTTGATATGGTTCTGCCACACAGAAGCTACTGCCTATAGAGTCCATCAGGCTATGTCTGAAAGCCCTAACCTGATTTTATACAAGTGTCCAAATGTCTAGTGGATGAAAAAGTAGTGGACTCAAAATTTTGCACAATGCATCTTGAAAAAAAGTGTGCATCCATGGTCTACGAAAAAGTCAAGCTCAGAATACATACTTTTCTGTAGTATCCTGTCCTCATTTCAAGAGTCACCATTTTTATAATTTAACTTTTTTTATAGCTAGTTTTATTATTTTATACTTTGACATTGGACTTTTTTAGGACCAGGGAAGCTAATTTCATTATATGTCAACATGGGTTGAAATGACAAAACTCATTGAAACATTATGTTGAAATGGCATATGGTTTTCATTTATATAAGTTTAGTGCTTGACTGTGTTGATATTCTTTAGCAAAGGGAAAACAGAATAGGGAGGAAAAGGCTGAGTGAAACCAAGTTCATCTTTGGACCAACAGCAAGAGGAGCAGTGAGGGGAGAGATAGAGGGAGAGCAGGAACTAGAAAATAAAAATACTCTACTGTGCCAGAACTGTACATGTTTTAAAACCCAGAAGTGTAAGGCCTGATAACTGAAGTACTGTATGAGATTTTAATAGAAATATGAGTCAAAGCTTTTCCTAACAAGACTGAATGGATTAGGCGCTATCATCGACTCAATAGTGTAATAGGGCTCTATTTTAAATACTGAAATAAATATAAAGCAACTTCTTTCAATTATACTGAAATTTATTTTGTGACACCTTTCTAACCACTTGTAGGCAGAAGATTTAAAAGATGACATAAAGATCAAGTTTATAATGTCTAAAATATCTGGCGAGACAGGAGAATAGGAACAGAGAAAAAGCGCAGGCAGGGTTATTTTTTTTTTTTTTGTTTGTTCCTGTTATTGAAGAACGAAGAGAAAAAGGAGAAAATGAAGAAGTTGAAGGGAAAGATTGACAATAACAGAGGCCAGATTTAAACAATAGAATTAAAAACATATAAAGATTACAAGTGTTTTCACATCATTGCTGCTACTAAGATGATTTGTAGTGATTACCATTGCTTCCTATGTCTTTGGTTGGCCCTTAACCCAGACTGATGCTTCTCAAAGCTGTTAGTATTTCTATTCATCGTGTTATCTATCCAATTATGCCAACTAGTGCAAGTTAAACCTGCTTCAAGTAAGAGTACACAGAGGTTTTCTGAAAATATGAATCAAGATTTTGCAAAACAAGTATAGATCATAATGTATTGCAGCTTTATGTTATCCACCTTCTGCAAACAAACAGTTTGAAGCCATGCCATACACTGTGCGATTTTGTTAACTACAGCTCACAGTGTACGACGAAACCGCAGGGTTTTGTCATACAGTATGAGTACACAATTCACAATGTATGTTCTCTCGCTGTGTTACCCGACGCTCTGATACGATCTTATAGGTCTAAAAACCACATCGGACTCAGCTCCGCAGTGAGATGGCGCTACTCGGACTTATCTATATGGAAGCCAAACGAGCAGAAGAGGAATATGAAGCTCACTAGATTACAGCTGCAATTTTGTGTGCTGAAAGCCCTAAAAAGAAAAGGTGACAACATATTCAGACAAAGACATGGCTGAGCAAACATGGCTACTACGGTCTGTTTTACGGAAAGAACTCCATTTCACTCACTGCACCCTGGGAAGAAGAAGAATCCTTGTTTGCACATGGCCACTGAGCGATTTGCCCATGACGGCCCGACCTCACAATTCCTGATCGGGAGGTGTTCTTGAGGGACTGATCGGCCCTTGTTACCCCCTGTACACCAAGTCGGCCTGCAAAGGGCAAAAAATTGTACTGTGTATGCCCGGCTTAAAGGACAGTAAATTGCTGCTGGTCCAAAAAGGGAAAGATCATTAAAAGTGAACTAACAGTGTACACTTGTGCTTGACAGAGCAGAAGTGGCAGCTCTGTCTCACTTGTATTTTGCGTCACTGTCAGATGGCATGAAGACATTCGGAGTCCAAATAGAAGACGTGGGAGGAAGGATGTAGAGTCTGAGGAGGCGATTTGTGAGGGGATTGGAAAAACTGTCCAAACACATCAGGGCCAAGAGGATTTCTTTAAATAAGCCATGAAGCATGTGTTTTTATGCTGATAAGTGTCACTTCTTGTACTTTAAACCATTTCACCTTCTGTCTCTCCCAGAAGTACAGTTTTTTCTAAGAAAAATCTATAAAGGTAGAATATTTTCCCAATCCAACATTTCAGCGGTTTTAATGCAGGCCTGAACCTTTAGGAAGAAGGTGTTCATTAACTTATCAATGAGCTGCATTTGGATGTTGAATTTATGGGATTTGGTGAATACAAAGTGGTATGAAAATGTGGACAAATGTGTGAAAAGACATACATTAAAATTGATTTAATAAAAAAAATCATGAAATTTAAGATACCGGTATATAAAATTATGTAAGAAAACGGTGGCAAAAAGACAAAGGGGGACAACTTGTCTTCCTGAGTACTGAAAAGCTTTAAAAATGTTACAGTCACTTCGAAAACACCATAATGACACATCCATCCCAAATCAAAGCAGGAGAAGAAGCTTTGCAAAGTAAAGTAGGGGGAATTTGACAGTGATTGGTGGGCTGTTGCGGATTAGCCTCATCTCTATGTTTGAAGTTGAACTTTTCAGACAGAATAGTAAATGCAGTTGGCAAAAAGCCTGAATTTTTTAGTGATTCTACCCACAGAGGAGCAACTTTAACAAACATCTTTTTGATGCTGGAGAGAAATACATTCAGTCCTGTGTCAGAGAGTCTGGGCTGCTCTCTACCGGTAATCGTCTGCAGATTATCCAGATGTAAAAAGGGGGACGGATCAAATCTGGAAGAATAGCTTAATTAAGTAAGTTATAAAATTATATTTGAACCTATAAACGCCTTTGATTTTCTGTCCATATGCTGGCTGATCTCTGGCGGATTGCAGTCTACCCACAGGCAGGGCTATAAGGGAACCGCCTGGGACCTGGGAAGTCAGGTAACCGGTGGGAAGCCATAAGAATGCGACGTTCTGCCGAATGGCAGCCTTCTGTGGCACGCAAGGCCTCAGTCAATCCGTTCCCGGAATGGTTGTACTGAAACTGAAATTTCAATTACAATGTAAATTGTAGATGAGAATAAAGGAGTTTTGATTGATTTTAAGGGGTGGGATATTGACCTTCTGTTGACCTGATGAAGCCAGAACAGTCTGGAGCTTAATTTATTTATTTTTTATTTTATTTAACCTTTATTTTACCAGGAAGTCCCTTGAGATAAAATCTCTTTTTCGAGGGAGACCTGGCCAAGAAGCAGCAGTACAGTAAGACATATAAAAACACATAAAAAAACAACATAATAAAATCAATCATAAACTAGACTCTAGAATAACAGTTACAATTCTCTGTGCAAGCGGTTTTCAATAGTGATTTAAAATGCTGTAGCGGAATAAGAGTCCGTAATTGCAGAGAGTTTTGAATATTGTGCCACGACCCTAGTATTAAAACACAGTGATGGATACATATGGAGGAATTTTACCTTGTGTTTGCATCCAAGTAGCGTTTTTTTCTTGTTCCATAAATACAATCCGAGTAAATTACTGTACAAGTATATCAGTGGTTTTAACATGAGAACATGTAGATCTGTTCTTGTACAGCTCTACATCTCCATCACACACAAAAAACAAATGATCAGAGACACAAACTGACTTCAAAAGGTTGGTGAGTAAAGCCTGAATTGTTTGGCTGGGCTCACCGTGGGGACAGCTTTCACTTTTCTCTGTGTTCAGCGCTAAACTCTGATAGAGAAACTAGCTCCAGCAGAGAACAAAGAATGCACCCAAATAGTTATTTCCGCTCCCCTGCCCCGTGGCTGCTACAAGCTGGTGATGGGAGACAGATTACACCTCATCCGTATGCAGAGAGGAAGATCCTCTGTCATCTCTCCTTCGCTGCCTGCCACTGATTACTCCTCAAGGAGGAGGGAGGGGCAATCGATACTGCGAAACACTGAGACTGATTGAATATCAGGGCACACAGGTTAGGAGTGCTGCCAGAAAGCAGCAACAAGTGTTTTAACCCTTGAGTGGCTCTTTGTGAATGTGGAAACCATTCTTTTTTTTCTCACTTTCTTACTAAATAATAGAAATTATCTTTTTGTTATCCCCTCATTCTGTGTCGGCCTGTTGTTTGTGTGCATGTATGGCTCCTTTCTCTCTGCGGGCTATTTCTGAACAGAAATGAAACATTGATACAAAATTCAAGCCCTGGCATCTTGGTTTCATACCAGAGCTCTAAAGGGAATCGATAGGTGCATTTTGTGTTTGGGATGAAAAATCTAAAATTTGGGAATTTGAATAAAAATAAATTGTCTTTCAAATTAGTATTGAGGGGACTGAAATATTCTGCTGACATATAGAGGGGTAAGTCTTAGAACGTGAAGACCACTTTTCTGAAATGTAAGAGTCTGACAGGGAGATTTTAAAGCGAAAATGAAGCACATGTGTTGGTTTTATATTGATATAATAGTTAAATCAAAATTTGTTTTGAATTTTAATTAAAAATTGTTTCCTTGTGTGGAAATTGATAGAATAAAATGAGGCGGTTCCACCGGACCCATGAACACAGGCTAGTACCATACAAGGGTAGAATAGGTTTAAAAGCTTGTTAATTAAATCAATATCATTAGAAAAAAAATCTGAAATCTGAAAAAAAAAATATTGAAGCTACTAAACTCTGTATATTGAAAAAAAAATCTATATTTTAAGAGACGAAACAAACTGATATCTACAAACTGAAAGTCTCTATCTTTATGTCGCCTTAGAAACGACTATTTATAATTATATATGCAGGCAGAAATATTTGAGCTACTAGTGAGCGAAGAGATCACCATTATGCTTGAATGGGACAGTGGCAAGTTAGGCCTATATAAAATCTATATCCTACACAGACTGGTAAAAAAATCTATGTAAACAAATCTCATCATAACTTGACAACAAAGGTGATGTGGACTTTGTTAAAGCCATTTTATACCATGACGGCCTCCATATTGGAGGGAGAGTTCATGTCACTGCAGTTTGACCTTTAGATGTCGCTGAAAATGACACACTGTAGCTTTAAAAGTACTTTTTTTTAAATCTTATTTTACTGTAAGTTATCAAAAACCCTCTTATAAAAGGCCCATCAATATTAAGACCAGTTAAATGATTGTCATGAATTAAAAAACTTTAAAACTATAGTAGAAACTTTGAACTTTAATTCTTCTCCTCCAAAATTACACAACTGTCAAGTCATATAAATCATAGTTCTATTGAGTCTGTTTTGTGAAATTTTGGTGATGAGGCGCAGCAACAGAGTCAGTGGGATCTAATCTGAGGCTGAAGGCCCTGAAGGGGTTTTCAGCCCTTTGTTTCTGCACATAATAAAGGACTGTCTCCCTTTGATGGCAGCTCTAAGTTAGGGAAACATGATTAAAGTGCTCTTCTTCCTGCTAATTCTCTGAGGGGGACCTGATATATGTGCATTAAAGCGAACAAAAAATTAAGGACAGAAGTTAAGTTTTACAAGTTAAAGATGAAAAAAAATCAATAAGCTTTCACTTGTCTGTTTTTGATCAGAGATGACCTAAAATGTTCAATGACATGCTTGTGGAAACCCAGATCCTGGCAGCTGTTTATTTTTATAAAAGTATCAAGAGGAAGACGATGTTCCTCATCCTCCTTGATGGAAGCGTGCCATGGAAACCGATTGGCTGTTATTAGCTTTTATCATCGTCATCATGACAGTCAGTACTCCTCACTCTACACTGTTCCTTCACCTTAGAGCTTTCCAAGCCGTCTTCATCCAACGTTTTCTTCACATCTCAGACTCTTTTAATTGGTTTCCATCTCTTCAAAGTAAACTAATTGGCGTGATAGATGGAGCTAAGCCGAGCTGTTTTGTCTCAGCACTTTTGAGTTGCATAGCTAAGATTACATCCCACATGTGGGTGGCAAAGATAGACAATTTACAATGAACAACATCTGCTTTGCTGCTCCCAGACCTCAGTAATTAGCTGTATTAGAAATCCTAAATCCTCACTATCTCTCAGTTAATCACTATGGTTACTTTTCTTACCGATACCTGGAAAGCGTGATGACTGTGTGGTAGAGTGGATTATACTGTTTCTGTAATGTGAGGATACCTTTCATGGTCACACTGACTCCTCAACGTTTAACATTCAGCTGCTGCTCTTGCAGTTTTGTTCCACTAAATCTGTCACAATCCACCTCTTGAGCATTTCATCTCCATTAGGTACCAAAACTCTCCTCAGTAGAAAGAGGAAACAAATGGCACCAATTTAGACGTAATGGATTTAGGCACTTTCTGGTGGTAAAATGCCACCAGAGTGTCTGCTGAATTATGAGACAGGTGATAAGTTGGAGGATTTTCACAATAAAAGCTGCATTTTGAGCGCCGTAAGTTTTTAAGAATATTATACAGAGACAACTACCTCATTAGGTTTTATTTGGATGTATGTATTACACAAAATATAAGCCCAACCTATACAGACTTGTTAAGCCCACCAGCAAGATGCAGATAATATTGTATGAACCTTTCATGGACGTTATTTTTTAGCAATATTCCTGAAGGAGTAATCCCAAGTGATAAATAAAGTTGAGTCTANTTGTTTTTGTCTTTGCCTCTCGGCAGGAAGTCATCCTGCAAACTGGATTTTCTGGACCTTCTCTCCCTGGAAGGATCCACTGAGCTTCAAACTGAGCTGGGGATACAAACAGGAGGTTTGGATCCTCTTTTCCCCAAGAGGTCGTTTGAGTTTCACACTGAGCAAGGGATTCATCTGCATCACAGCCCGTTCAAGTACCGCAGGAAATCTAAGTGGCAGTCAGTTTCTCCGTTCACCTACAAACAACCGCATTCTGGGTAAACTCTGTCCGCCCTCCATCGAATCAGTTCACGAATCAAATTTCCCACTGAGCCTGAACTAATCGCTGTGTCTTCCCCTCACTTTTCAGTTCCGGTTGAGCGGTGTTCAGAGTAACACTTCCCTCTGCATTATCTCTTCAATAAACCTGTTAAACCTTTTCCCCTGGTCTCTCTGAATCGGTTTCTCTGCATGTGGGTCCAAGCTCTTGATAAAATCTTGACAAGAACATTATTGTAATTTAACAAAAGGCTTGTAAGCATCAGAATATGTGAGATCTATATAATGAGTTTCAATTAATGAAGTAAGTTAACAAACTAAATGATCTCTTCAATGATATTACAAATAAGTGAATGATCCGTTTAGAGCTATGTGCACTTAATTTACAGAACCCCACCCCCCACCACACACACACACACACACACACACACACACACACCACCTGTTGTCCCCATCACCGAATATTGGAAAAAGGACAGGACAACAGATGGATGGAAGCTTGGAGAAAGTTAAGCCAACCCAACCAATTACAGAAGCACACAATGTACCTTTTATATATTCTGGATGTCTTTTGAAATCATTCTTTGGGCACTTTTTTATTTTCTCTTCTTGATAGAACTGTTAAATAAGTATCAGTAAATAAATCACCGACCGGTTATCCGATTTTACGGCAGGTCTTTGTGACCCCATGATGATGCTTGATTACCAAATAATTTATTCATTGACTTTCATGCTGTGGGGACAGATTCTGAGCCAAGATGGTCTTTAATTCATTAGCTTTCAGGGTTTCTACATGCATTATTGAGCAGTCAGCCTTCAGGCAAACCCTTGCCCTTACTCACAAGTACAGCGTCTTGGCTTTAAACCACAGCTATTAAAGCAAGAGGTGTTGCCTCATTCAAGAAATCACTTTGCAGCTGTAAGAGACGACACCCTGCATGTGAAATTGAATTAGGTTCATAGGCTTGATATCAGGACCTGCTGTAGTTCATATTCTGGATTAGATTTTGTAACATTATTTTCCAGATTAAAATAAGATCTGTTGTTGAGGCTTCAGGTTAGAAATGCTAAAGTAGAAAATGAGCATTTTTGTCAGTAGCAGCCGGAGCAGTGTGGCCCAGCAGGCCTCTGGCAACTAACACTGCTAACAGCTTCATTAGTGACGAGAGATAATTTGGATTAACAAGGCGTTTGAACAATCCTCACTTAAACCGCCATCTGTGTCAGCTATCGGTATGTTCACTCTAGGAGGAGGAGGACTTCATTCAGCCTCTCTTTTAAAACACAAGATAAGAAATATTAATAGCATCATCAATCATTTGAGACATCATCTTCATTCAGACACACATCACTCTGTGTTTTATGTTCTGTTTCCTCATAGATTCATCCAAGCATGCATAAAACTGCTGCAAAGAGCCACAGCTTATGTGTCATTCTTCCCAGACTGGACAATAAATCAAATAAAATAGGCTACCTAATAAAAAGATGAAAAAGGTACAGATTTATCAAAACACTTCTATATGGGTAAAGAATTACAAATTCCCCAAAAAACCCCATTGATTTAGACAAAAACAACTAACATAAAGAAAAGACCAAAAGAAGTGAAAAGTTTAAATTAGATAAAGTTGCTGAAAGGAAAGATCTTTAAAATGTTTGACTGGAAAAAGGAGCAGCTCTATGTAGATTTAGTTCTTTATGTTTTTATGAAGAAAACTTAATGGTTGCTTTCTTGCAAACAATAAACAAATAAGAAGTAACCAACTTATGAATAAATTTATTTCAGACAGTTTCAGATGGACAATTTGACAAAGAACAATAAATGAATTAACAAAATACACACAAAAAAGACTAGTTAACATCAACCAAACCAACACCAATTTCCAAACTCACTAAATTCACCTGATAATGAATAGAAACAAAACCCAAATAAACCTGTCAGCATATACAGCTTGAGAAGTGATATTGATTAATCATTAAGTAAAACTTATTATTAATACCCCCTCTCCATCTAATTTCACTTAAATTAACCTACTGTAGAGTAATGTTCCTGTTAAACTTTTTATTGTCTTGTTTTTTGTTTTTGCAATATATATATATATATATATATATATATATTCTCTAAGTGTCAAACTGAGAACTAACTGTTTACTCTGTTATCCAGGAAAGATTTGCACACTAACAGAGTTTTCTTTTCAGGACTTAGCCAACATTTTCTAGCTATTTTAAAAGACGTTCTGGTTACTCTTTGCATTAACACAGCAGGCACATTCCAGCAATTACCAGGTATTTTCCTGAAACTTGCCGAGTACCATCATAAAACACAGAGGTTACTCTCCACAATTTACTGTTTAATCCTAAACTTACCGACCAAATCTTGCTTTTAAGCAGAACATCAAAACTGACCTGCAGAAACTCCAAATGCTAAAAATAAAGTAAACTTTGTTTTACCCAAAGCCAGACTATTAATCTCTGTGTTGTTCTTTCGGGTGACCGTCCTGTTGGATTTGCTGGAGGTTTGCTGCTGTTTTTGCAATAATCTATTAATGGGTGGAAAACTGGCAACCAGGGAGAGTGATATGAGGAAGTTATGTAAAATACAGAAAACAAGGGTGAAAAAAACAGGCAAAAAACAAAGGGAACACAGACACAGACAATTACCTTCAAACATAAAAAAAATTACCTCATATTTAATTTCTCAGATTTACTGTTTTGTTTTAATGAAATTTAGATGTCAAATGATTTAATTGCTGCCAAGAGCAATAAAAGAAGGTAAAGAAGATACTAACAGCTTCCTTCCTTCGTCACTGTTCCCTTATTCAGGATGTTCATTTTATGGGTTTTATGCCATAAATCTGTATGAACGATCACTAATCTTGGATTGGCAACTTTATTGGTTTGATATGTACCTGGAAAAGTTGTAGATAAATTTTGATATGAGAAAGAGGCAGGAACAAATAAATAGTTTACTTCATCCTCTCCTCTTCAAACTTTTATTCTACTATTTTGTTTTGCTCGGCTGTTTGGCCATTTATCGTACATATAAACAAAATTCATTAAGGTTCAATGTGAAGAAAGAAGCATATAGACATGTTGAATTGTAAACTATCTCTCTCTTATGCCTAGACCGAAGCAACATTAGTTCTAAGAAGTCAACAATTAAACTGAAGCTTTAAATTAATTTGAAAGAATCTTCCTTTACTCTTAGGCCCTTAAGTATTGTCAAGTGGGAAAAACTACAACCCCCTCCGTGAACGGCCATGATTCTGTCATGTTTTTCCATCGTGCTCTGTTCAAGCTGCGGGTACTGCATGTCTCCTCCAAGGTTTTCCATCACATGTGCTTCTTTCACCCTCAAAGAGAGTAACAGCATCCGATGGTATAAACACACAGCTATAAACCTGTGCAAAGCCCGCAGCGACCTCTGGGAGCTTAATTTATCTGCACTCCAACAGCCAGCTCGTACTGTTCTCAATGTTTGTAATTTAAAATCTGTCCGAAGGGTCAGAACCACGGTAGTGTTTCAAAATGCTGCACACAGTGCCGATATGTCAAGCTGGAGGGATATTGCTGCTTCAGCTTCTCACAGTGAACACACTCAAAAAGCTTGATTGTGTTTTATTCTGCTGTATGTGCTGAAACAGAATAAAGGCTATAGATTGAGGGCAAATTAAATAGAATGGCTACTGATTTGGAAAATATCTTCTGTAGTAATTTGGTGTTTGAGGCTGCTGATCTAAAGCAGAAACTTCTTCACAACAAAGTTCTTTAAAGCGCTCATGTTCACTCTGATTCTTATTCGTGACAAAAGAACTGCTGAGTGGGCTTTAAATAAGCCTTAGCCTGCCTTTCAAAACAAGGGCTGACGTATTCAATTTAGTCAACAAGATGTTTTCTGACAGTAACTACCGTAACACAGATAGGCCTGTCTTCATCTCTTTTAAGTATCCTTTTATTTTCATTTTGATTCAAAGCATCACTTTTTGTCTGACCTTGTTTTTTTATTGGAGACCAGAATAACCCAACAAATGACTAAAAAAGTGGGACGTATGGTGATCATTTCTCATTTCTGAAGTATAATGTAGGTCACAGGGACAACAGATTATCATGAAAATTCTACTTTTACTTGTTTTTTTTTTATCTCTTTTCCAATCACTTTATTTTCATTATATGTCACTTTATGCTAATTATATGTCTTTTTATTTATTTATTTATTTTTATTTTACCTTTATTTTACCAGGAAGTCCCTTGAGATAAAATCTCTTTTTCGAGGGTGACCTGGCCAAGAGGCAGTAGTACAATAAGACATATAAAAACACATAAAAACAACATAATAAAAATCAATCATAAACTAGAGTCTAGAATAACAGTTACAATTCTCTACAAGTCTTGTTGCTTTAAGGCAAGGAAAGTTAATTTGTCCAGCAGAATTCAGTACAAAGACAATTCAAAGTGTTTTACACAAATTGTACAATAAAATAAGCCCTTAGCCTAAGACTAATAATACCTCAGTTAAGAGTTTAGCTTTAACAGTCAAACACTAAATTTAAAGTTTTTTTTAACTTTTACTTAAAAGAACTCTGGCCTTCAGCACTTTTAGAGTCTTTAGGAAGTTTGTTTCAGATCCATGGAGAATAGGTACTAAATGTTGCTTCTCCGTGTTTGGTTCTAGTTCTGGGTGTCTAGGTGGCTGATCCACTGAAAACCAATCTGTCAAGTATTGAGGTGTTGATCCACGCAGTGATTTATAGACTAACAGATTGATCTTAAAGTCTTTTCTCTGAGCTGCAGGGAGCCAGTGGAAGGACTTCAGAACTAGGCTGATTTCTACTAATTGCTTAAATCTAGTGAGAACACAAGCAGCAGAGTTTTGGATCGGCTTAGTTAATATCAACTTGTAAGCATACCTGGTTTGGATCAGCTTAAACTTTTGAATTACTTGGAATAATAGAGAAAATTGACCTTTTTCTAACAACAAAAGTTTTAACATCCAAGTTCACAAGTTGGAGACGTTCTTTTAGACTAACACGTTTTAATTGTGCTTGAAACTTTACATACCATACCGTTAAATATAATGATACATTGACACTTTTTTGTGATTATATAATTTAAAGAAAAAAAAATTCTAAAAAAAAAAAAAAAACTGCCCCAGGAAATTTAAAGTACCTTGGTTATGAACATTAAACCAACATACCTGTCAACAGGTGCAGATGTCTGACTGAACATTTCCTGAATATTTCATTTTTTTTGTAATTTGTATTCATTATCTATCCATCCATCCATCCATCCATCCATCCATCCATCCATCCATCCATCCATCCATCCATCCATCC
>NW_015150975.1:360474-366457 GCF_000732505.1 Cyprinodon variegatus | reverse complement strand
GCGTGCGCAGTGAAATAGCTCACGTTTTTATACACGCAAACCTTTGATAGATCCGGCCCATAGTCCCTCCAGCGTGTCCTTGGCCTTCCATGAGACCTCCTCCAAATTCGACATGCCTGGAACATCCCCTGAGGGAGGGACCAGGAAGCATCTAGAACAGATGCCTGAGCCACCTCAGCTGGCTCCTTTTAACATGGAGGAGCAACAACTCTACTTCAAGCTCCTCCCAGATAACTTCAATCAAATTTCATGGGCAGTTTTTTTTTCTGTCTTTAAGGTAAGTAAAACTTCACAATTGTACATAACAGTTGGGGACTTTCTCTTAAATGTATGTAAAAAAGCTCTCTTGAATGTCAAAAGTGTCAAAAGTTCTCTTATTCTTTACTTAATTAAAAGGAGGGATACCTCTGTAAAAAAAATTACTGGTAAAATTAAAAGTAGCTATGAACTCCTGTACTTAAATGACGTCCTAAATTCCTCTTAATGCATTTAGACGTGCATTTAGAGTGCAGCTCCACCTTGATCAGTGGTGGTTTGATTAGGGGCAGACAATAAATTAAATGATTTTATTATAATGGGGATTGAAAATAAATCATAGTTTTCTCCATGATTGAAAATTTAATAAAGTCACTAGTGTAATGATTTCACATTAGCTTTTGTTTGTCACTCACATGACCTGAACGATATTGAGAAAAAAAGGGATATTAGGAAAAAAAACAACAAAAAAAACAATGCACCACAATTACTAACAAAGGGATGCCTTTTTTCTTGTCTGAAATAATGAGATGGCATTTTTTTTTTGTCTCATGGGGTCACAAACATTAAAGTTAATAATTTTTGGTTTATTAAAAGTGTTTGTTTCTGGTTATATATGGACAGTCCCAATGGAACCAACATCAGAGGAGGACGATACAGAATCAGAGTTGTTGGCTTCCTCCACAAAGTTGGATAATTATAGAAAATACATGTAAATGTTCTCAGAAAAATAATACTCAAATACCGAAACCTAAAAACCCACTTAAGGACAGGCACAATGTATTTATACTGTGTCACTTGACACCTCTTAATATGTGTAACATGGAGTAGATGCATGTAGTTTCATAAGGATGCAAATGTTTTCCTTTGTCCACATTTAGCACAAAACAATCTTTGTGAATTTCAAAGAGCAGTGCACACTGTCATCTCTAATGGACAAAACATTTTAGGGAAGATAGTAAACATAGGAGAATCATTGAAAATTATGCATAGGAACATTTACATACTCCAGCTTCTAAATGCATGATTTAATGGGTGACTTTGAGTCAGTTTTGCATCGCTGCATAATATATCTGTGCTCTGATATGAACAGAGTACATTCTAAATGAATGACCTGGATCAGCCAGAATAGTTTGGACTCTTTCCAGCGACCTGACCTGATGCAGTTCACTAAAGTCCCAAAGGAAAGACATATAAATTTTACCATAAATCCTTAAAGCACTCAGACACTAACTGACCCATAACAGATAAGAAAAATCAACTTTTATTACATCTATCATGAAAAATGATAGAAATTACTTTGTAGTTTTGTTCAATTGGGACAAATATTGAACAAAGCTGAAAGCTGCATCTGTGCTGAAATGTCAAAGCACAATATAGTCGACAGTATCAGTAAAGACTTATTGTGTTCTGCACAGAAATTCTACAGTAATGATAGAACAATGTTAAATGTGGTTCTGTGTATTTGCAAAAATGGACTTAGATGTCAGATAAATACATCAGGTAACCAGAGAAGGGACTATGCCAGAAATCTTTTTAAAAGATTAATATTTTACCTCAGAGATAGTGGAGATCTGTATTTCTTTATTAGTAGCTACGGAACATATTTGTTCTTTATGGTTCAGGCTCTGCAGACTATTATATGATTAGTTGATTTGGATGTGTGTATTTGTCTCTGAGGTGGGAAGAGAAAATTGCAAGCCATTCTTCTTTCCCGCCCTCAACATTAATGTCTCACTTGGGCAGCTTTGCTCCGATTGCTCATTTTCCAGCTGCTGGTTTTTAATAGGAACCTTTCCCATAGAACTGGACAGTTGGTTTCCACGGAGACTCGTTTAGCAGGTGGACCAACGCTCCTTTTGGGCTTGTACATCATTAAAGTCAAAGCGTGCAATGAGCATAAAGTTCACTCTCCTTGTCTATGTGCAGCCAGCGACCCCAGGCTTTGTTATGCTTTATGGTCTTCCTCCAGGAGGCTTCACAGCAATCATAACAAACAAGGTGGTTGTGTTGACTGGTTTACATGCAATTGCCTAAATCTCTCAAGAAAATATCACTATTAGTGTGTTATTTAAAACTTCAAATCAGGGTAGCTAAATTGCAAGTGCATTTTATTTTCCATGCTCAAGAAGTGAGAGTGTTGTGGGTGATCTACACAGATTGCTGCGCAAATGGTAAGCTGTGTTAAGATTGGTTCTGCCCATTAAAATGAACGAATTGTAGGTTCTACAGGCAGTTTTAGAATGGTCATAAAAGAAAGATGAGGTTCTAAGCCATAAGGTTGAAGATAATAATAGAAATACTAATTGAAATAATCATAAAATTATACTAAATATCAGCCTATTTCAAATCACTATGAAGATAATTTTGAAAATAAAATAATGAAAAACATATAGGTAAACATAAAGAAAGTAAAACATAATGAATTGGGAAAGTTGTCTTTGTCTGCTGATTGACCCCAACCCACAATTTTTATTTTTTTTTAAGCTTTAAGCAACTGGCTTTATAACCACCAGCTCTTCTTAACATGATATATGGTAAAACAAGGCAGGTCCTAAATGACTGAATGAAAAAAGAGTATGACTCTATCCAGACCCAGTTGAAGAACATTAAGGGAGAAGATAAGCCCGGCCTGCCATGAGTAATAGATTCAGATTTTCAGGCAGAATTTTGGAAATGCTAAAAAACTGCAGTTGAGTTTCAAATTTGAAAAGTTCCTTTGCACATTTTAAATGTTTACATTTGCATATCCTCCACCCATAAATTTGTGCAGTTTGGTAAGTAGAATATGATATGCATTTTGATGAAGGCACACACAGAAATAGGTTTGTACATGCCGTCTGCTGCATTAAAAACTAACATTTTTTGCACTTTCTTCGAATTTCAAATTTTATGTTTAATTTACCATGATAGAAATGTTAAGTGTTAAGAATAATTTCAGGGATACATATGTAGTATATTTTCTTGAATTAAAATGAGAAAACTTTGGCTTTCATTTGCATTTAGTCCATTTAAATAAACACATTACAGATTTTTGTCTTTGGGGGGAATAACTAACAGTTTAATACTCTACGGATTGCCTTTTTTCGTTCATTGCTTATCTGTGTATAAGGATTTCCTTCACTTTCACAAGGTTACATGTAAAAACTACTGGTTGTGTTTGATTTTATTACAGGCTATCAGAGAACAGGGAAATGCATTCCAATATACTCTAATTTTATTGTATTTTCTTGCTTAAAATGTAAAGCCATATGTAATTATTTGACACCATTTAAATATTTTCAAATGTGTGTGTGCTACTTTGTATTGGTCTGTCTGATGTAATCCTAATTAAAGATTCGAGTTTCTTACATGACAAAATGTTAATCTGTATTTATTTCTTTTTAAAAACTTTATCTATGTCATGATCGGTTTTACGAATCTGACCCACATGCAGAGATACCACTCTGAGAACACGGGAAAAGTTGAACAGGTTTATTAAGGTAAGGGTACAGGGGTTGGATTGAGGAGTTTGAGGGGGGCCTTGTCAGTGTGGGATCATCCAAAGAATAGTGAACACGTTGGAGGGCGGGTAGGTAGGCAAGCGTTGGACCCGGAGGAGCAATGGAGCGGACTGTCACTCGGATTTCCGATGGGAACTTGAACGGATCATGTGGAGGTTTTCCCCTGCTCAGCGAGAACTCGGCTTTTCCTTCCAGGGGGAGAAGGTCCAGGTATCCAATTAAACAGGAAGTATTCCTGCCGAAGAAACAAAGACAAAAGTACGCAAGTCTCAGAGAAGCAACGCTTAGGTTAAACTCAGCTAATCTCAGCTTGGCTAGAGTACCCAAAACTGGTAAACACTCAGGCATCAAAGTAGTGACAGCCCACTGCTCAAATACTCCTCCAGATAATGGTCCAATGAGCCGCAGGTGTGCAGGGAGGGACAGCGAAGACCGAGCACCTCCTGGTGGTGGAAAAAAGGAAACACACAAACTGGATTCCTAACAGTCTAGCACAGGGGTGGCAAACTGGTTCCAGAAAGAGCCGCGTGGCTGCAGGTTTTCTTTCCAACCAAGCAATGGCACACCAGACTCCATTCATCTCATCAAGTCATCATGTTCAGATTGGACTCACTTGATGAGATGACTGGAGTCTGGTGTGCCATTGCTTGGTTGGAAAGAAAACCTGCAGCCACACGGCCCTTTCTGGAACCAGTTTGCCACCCCTGGTCTAGCATATCCTATAAATAAAAAATAAACTCTTCTCCAAGGAAGTCCTGATCAAGGGACAGATTACAAAATCATAATACTATATATATTGAGACAAATAATCAGAATTTAAAAAAGTAAGCTCTAGTTCTCTTATGGACTTTAGAATTCTCTATGAAATAAGTTCTGTTAATTTCCAAGCTCTTTGCAACATGTTTAGTGTGGATGGAGCCAAGTAAACAGAAACCCTTTTTTCTCAGCTCTGTGCAGCGAATTTGAACAGAGAGAAACAAATGGGCATTTGAACTCAAAGAATCAGCCCTTTCCCCATCTTATTAAAATCACAGAAATAGGAAGCCTGCAACCCAAATACGACCTTATAAAGAAAAGGTATATAAAGGAGATATATATGCACAATAAATATATATAAGTTGCTCAAGAAAAAAATGGAAAAACGTTATGAATACTATACTTACAGATATGGCCCTCTGCAGAAGCAACTGATTTATCCGGAAAGTTTTCCCTCCAACTAGATGTCCCTTAGGTCTCCTTCAAAGCTCTGGCAGCCAGTTCTGGATTAGAAAAGTGTTAATTAGCAGTGACCACATATCAGGGACAAAGCACCATGAAAGAGGTGAAAAAAATCCATCATCACTGGTTGGAACCTATGGCCCTTCTTTTTTTGTCTAATTTATCCCTTTTCACATTTTCTATCTTTCCTTTACTACCCACCATAACCTGGAAATAAATCTCAGTGAATGAGTGTCTTTGATTTAACAATAGTCTGAAATACTGAATTTTTTTTCATGGGCTATATGTGGAAGGGATCAGCAATATTATATTTACAATGCAATGAAAAATCTTACCATTTGCCAAGGCTACAATAAAAGACGAAGGGAAAGAGAAGCTTCTTGCTAAAATAAGTTTTAACTTTTTGTGTTTGGGGGTGCAAAAAATTCCAAAGTCAAGATGTTCAAACCATATTTTGCTATTCTATTCATCCTATATGACCACAAATAAAAAAATAAACTGAATATGTATACATAATAAAATGTTATGTCTTTTTTTCTTTGAAAGAGAGAGAGAAAAATGGATAGCATGTGCACAGACATTGCATACGTGTTGGTGCATTAAAAACTTCATTACACAGCAAGCCGAAGGAATGTAAACGATTTTGAGAATCATTACATTCTGTCACATACTTCAAATCTGCCTGGATCAATGAGGGATTCTCACTGTTATGCTGCAACATGAAAAACAACATGAGGTACTTTTAATAGTACGTCATCAAGAGCTTTTTTATTCATATCTAGGAATTCACATGTGCAATAAGGCACATGATCAGTACACATGTTGAATTAGAGCTGCAACAAAAGTGCAAACTCTTCATAGCGGCCTAATGGTGACTAAAATCCTGCTACTTTATCCAAAAAAATGTAGGGCTGATTTCATTTAGGCTTAATTTTAATGTGATATTATATCTTCCCATGCTATGGAAAAATTCTTCAAGTGATTATATCTTCAAAAATTGGTGGAGG
>NW_015150975.1:353527-358941 GCF_000732505.1 Cyprinodon variegatus | reverse complement strand
TGTGATAACGCCCCAATAGGTTTCTACTCACGGAGAATTATTATCTTTACCTGTGGACTTCCAGAGAGGTGCCACAACTGGGAATACAAACACATCGCTAAATAGATTTCATTCCTCATTCTCTGCTCAAGTTAAGTAGTTCTGAAGCCACATTCAAGACAGGATCAATGCAAACCAGATGGTAAATTCTTTCCAAGTCTCCAGGGACAACTCAGACTTGGATCCCGAACCAGGAGGCCTCATTGCATCCCCATCTAAACACAGACCTTTCCAACAGCACAGCCTGGGCTAAACTTTCAGGAATTTTGGAGACACCTTACCTTTCCATAACTGAGATCAACAGAGGTTACAGGTGTGGAACAGGTTAGGGAAAGGGTTTCCAGGTAACAAGTTTGGGTTTTTGAGGATTTTTTAATACTTTCAAGCCTTTACTGTTGCATAAAGCAAGCTACCCGGACCATATGGTACACAATCCTTACAGGTTTTAGTTGTAAAAAGCTAAAACAAACTTTATTTCCCTTTAAACACTGATATAATGTTAATGCTTGGGTGTTTCCTCATATGCTCATAATAAATGACTGCCAAAATATGACCAAAGAGAGTCTTATACATTGAGTCCCCTTGTGTCTGCTAGCACCCAGCTTACTTGTTTATCTTCACCTAGATAAAGAAACAAAGTGGTCCTTACTTTAATTATTCCATCAGGAGAGATCACATGGTTAAGAATCAATTATCTAAAAGGTTATTAATTTCTTATTCAGTGAAATCCATCCATTCATTTTCCTTCATGCTTATCCCTGCTGGGGTCGCGAGGGGTGCTGGTGCTTATCTCCAGCTGTCTACGGGCGGCGGGGTTCACCTTGGACAGGTCACCAGTCCATCGCAGGGCAACACAGACACAAACAGAACAAACAGATTTGAACCCGCAACCTTCTTGCTGCAAGGCAGCAGTGCTACCCACTGTGTTCAGTGAAATCACATAATAAAATAATATTTTAACAAATATGGTTTTATTTCCCTTTTGGATTTGCATTGCAAATAGATTTGAACACGTTCAAATTGCTCTAAATTAGTTAAAAGCTAATTTGACTTCATTGCAATCTCTTCATGATAAACTTTGGATCTCAATCCTAAAATCCATGCCGTACTGTGATATTTAAAAAGAACTGTGATACACAGTTAAAAACAGCAACCTTAACGTTCAGTTCACACAGAAATAAACAAAGTTCAAAATCCTATAAATGAACTAGTTCAAGTTCATTTAGTAAGCGCAAACAGAACCTCATATTTCACAATTTAAATGTCTGATCATAATATAAAGAAAGAAATATAAAATACTTGATGCAGTCAATGTATGCTGGATGTGCAGTAAAGTCTTTATTTAGCCCAATTACACAGAACTTTAGAAACATACAGGTACTTTCAGCTTCTGCTGAGAAGATCTGGATCAAAATGATTTCTTATGTTCCTCATTCAGTAGCAGATATTTCCCAAGATACTGTACCTCAGATGCTGTAACTTGATGTGTCTCTTAAAATTTCAAGTGGACTTGGCTGAAGTATGGACTTGTTTATTGAGTCCCGGTAGGCACAGTTATTTCTGATTTTTTTATTTTTATTTTACCTTTATTTTACCAGGAAGTCCACAACAAAAAATGCCTTTGAAAAAATAAGAAAAAAACTATAGTGTTTTAAGTGAATAATTGCTTATTTTGAGCAAAATAATCTGCCAGTGCAGCAAGCAAATGAGACTTGGTAAGATTTCTTAAAACAAGAACATAATATCCAAGTAGTAAGCATCCAAAAAAAACTTAAATCAAGTAGAAANTTATTTCCCTTTTGGATTTGCATTGCAAATAGATTTGAACACGTTCAAATTGCTCTAAATTAGTTAAAAGCTAATTTGACTTCATTGCAATCTCTTCATGATAAACTTTGGTTCTCAATCCTAAAATCCATGCCGAACTGTGATATTTAAAAAGAACTGTGATACACAGTTAAAAACAGCAACCTTAACGTTCAGTTCACACAGAAATGAACAAAGTTCAAAATCCTATAAATTAACTAGTTCAAGTTCATTTGGTAAACGCAAACAGAACCTCATATTTCACAATTTAAATGTCTGATCATAATACATAGAAAGAAATATAAAATACTTGATGCAGTTAATGTATGCTGGATGTGCAGTGAAGTCTTTATTTAGCCCAATTACACAGAACTTTAGAAACATACAGGTACTTTCAGCTTCTGCTGAAAAGATCTGGATCAAAATGATTTCTTACGTTCCTCATTCAGTAGCAGATATTTCCCAAGATAGCTCAGATGCTGTAACTTGATGTGTCTCTTAAAATCTCAAGTGGACTTAGCTGAAGTATGGACTTGTTTATTGAGTCCCGGTGGGCACCGTTATTTCTGATTTATTTTTTTTATTTTTACCTTTATTTTACCAGGAAGTCCACAACAAAAAATGCCTTCTAAAAAATAAGAAAAAAAATATAGTGTTTTAAGTGAATAATTGCTTATTTTGAGCAAAATAATCTGCCAGTGCAGCAAGCAAATGAGACTTGGTAAGATTTCTTAAAACAAGAACATAATATCCAAGTAGTAAGCATCCAAAAAAACTTAAATCAAGTAGAAAAATCTATTTCTTCTTTTAATTGTTAAGATTTTTTCTCTTATTTTAAGCAATTTATTCTCATTTATTAGTGATTATTGCTTAGAATTACATGTCCTCTAACCAATTATTGCTCAAAACAAGCATACAACAGGCTTAAAAACAAGGCAAATATACTTGATACCAGTTCATTTAAAGGCTTAAAACTAGTCTGTTTTTCTTAGCTAGAATTTATTTCATTATTTAGGTGTAGTGAATGTATGAGAAAAATACACTTGACAAAAACTTCAAAATGTTTTTTTATTAATATTTTAGCAAAAATGTCAGAGAATTAAGCAAAATCCCCCCTACCCCCGCCCACCCGCCTGCCAAAAAAAAGGCCAAAACAATGAAGAGATGGTGATGTAGCAGTATCGCTACGCTCTACCCCTTCTATTCATTCGGCAAGCTAATCTGAATCCTTCAATTCCATTTGGAGAGCGAGATCATCTGTGGTAGTAAGCTCCAAATGACACAAAACTCATAGAACATGATGTAATAACGTAAAATCAAGGGCCAAATGTAAAAAAAACGACGTTCCCCTTTAAGGCGGAGCTTCTATTATAATAAGCATATGTATGATGTACAGTAGTTATGATGTATTGTAAACAGTGAATGGTCCACTGCTAAGGTTCAGAATCTCAAAGCTAAATCATGAATGACAATCTCAATAACCCTATCAATTTGAATACAATCAGATTTGATTAGCTGGAATATCTTAATGAGATGGGGTCAGTTCTTAAAACAGGTTAATATGGATTGTCTTATTGTCTTGAAACAAGTAAAAATGTACTCGCAGTCTAAATGTTATCGTGACTCAGTCCGTGCTATTTTAAGAAAAAAGCTGCTCAGAGTTAGTTGTATTATCTAGTTAGTATGAAAAAAATGAATTTTCTTCAATATTTAGTCTTACTAAGAAAATACATTGAAAAACAAGTAGAATAAGACCAAAATGCTTAATTCAAGTTTATTACACTTGTATAAATTTTCCTTTTTTGCGGTGTCCCTTGAGATAAAATCTGTTTTTCGAGGGAGACCTGTTCTGATGCAGAAAACTGGCATCAGAACCTGCAGATGTTTTTGAATGGTGCAGACTAGCACTAGAAGTAGGCATGCTGGTCTGTCGTGCTGTTTGCTGTAATAAGTGGCGTAAAACCTGACGTTGTCCAATAAAAAGTGTCGTTATTGAAACCTGAGCTGTGTATGTCATTCATCGTCCTCTGAGTGAACGTTGCTCTAGTTCACATTCATTACTTCAAAACTGATCAGTTCACAAAAAATATGAACGTATTCAGTGAACGCCGTTCAGTGAACGTGCTCGTGAACAACACGCTGGAAAAGAATCAAAATCTATATAAGTAATTTTTTTCCTGAAATAAATGCATTTGTTCTTGGATTGAGGAGGTAAAGGAGACAGCTTGCCAATGGAACAAGACAATTTACACTTGAAATAAGAAAACACAATAGCATTGTCTTATTTGAAGTGCATATTATCTAATTAACTTATTTTAAGAGTATCTCATTTACCTACTCAAATTAGGGGGAAATACCTTTAATTTAAGAATTTTTGTCTTTTTTCTAGATCGTTTTTCCAGTGCACTGGATATAATCGCATCATTTTATTTATTACCGTATTGTTTTCAGCCATCCTCATTTCTTCTTTTGTGTGTATATAGTAGCTGAGTTTCTGTGTTTCACTAGTTAAGTCTAGAGTTTTTAGCTAGAATATGTTTTATTTATTTTTTGTATACTTAAAAGATTTTCAAGCCCAAGATACACAGAAACTTTTTAATAAAACCAGCCAAAAAATTAGAGGTTCAATGATTTTAGTTAATAATTCTTAGATTTTAAATAGCTGTGAATTAAAGTTGTTTAGGAAGTCCTACTTCAGCTTTTTACATTAAGAAATACAGGTTATGGTCCCCTCCCAATGATGCAACAGAGAGGCTGATTAAATGTGAATTAACCTTTTTTTTAAAAAAACAAAAAACATCTGAAGATAGAAGACATTTTTTGTGTTCATTCTACAAACAACACTGTTGGAGCTTTGTTCTGTAGCTTAATTAGCAGCTGGTATATTAAAGTGTGACTTCACTTTTATTTTTCTCCTTTAGCCATTAGAGGTCGACTAGACTTTGTATTTATCCCCCTCTATAAATAATAGATTTGCATTATTTTGCAAAGCAGAGGAGAACAAAAATAGACTGTGTATGACAGAGGACTGAGATGACTACATTTAAATATTTAATGCAATTAAAGGTCTGATCTCTGCTTCTGGCCGTCATTAGCAGTGGATGCATATTGCTTTAGATCAAGCACATTTCAGTACGTTTTTGGGTTCTTTTGAGTGAAGCAACTCTGAGGTTCATTAAATTCATTTTCTTCCCCTTCAAAGAAAAGTATATTATGCATGCTCGGAGGACATTTTCACACTACTTCTTCCACTTTTCTGACCTATTTCCTCCTTATGTAACATTGGGACTTTTAAGTCCCTTTCTAAATGTATGCTGTTTCTGTCTGTATCCCCCTGTCATTTTAAATGTTGCACTGGGCTGCTATAATCACTCCTTTAAACCCCTGCATGTGAGATTTATGCCACAACTGCTCAACAAAACTAGGGAAAGCATAGAGGTTTTCGTAATATGCTTTTTTCTGCTCTTTCATGATTGCTTATTTTTACTGAGAACAATGCTTCACTGTTTTGGTTTTCTTAACTACTCTTTTTGTTAGTGCGGAAATTTCAATAAGACTGTTAAGCTCTC
>NW_015150975.1:351676-352715 GCF_000732505.1 Cyprinodon variegatus | reverse complement strand
CAGAAGTTCAATGGCAAATCCTCCCTCTTCAAGTTGGCAATCCAACGACAAACCCGTCAGTGGAGGATCATGAATTGGAAAGATTAAATAAGTAATTTCTTGTTTTCACTTTCACCCAATGCATTACAACATCCAGCTCTCATGCACGTGGGCATTGTCAGTTTAACTATAGTTCTCACAAATTGCAATGTTTAAGTCATCTCCAAATCTTTAATAATTGTTGATTGCAGATGTGTCTAGTAGTTCCCATTGATTTTGCTTGTAAAGCGGAGAGAATGGCGCTAGGCTTACCGCACCATGACGTCACTGCCGGAAGATGTCAGGTTTGAGGTGTTACTATACTTGGGCAAAAATGTCCGGTCCCGGACTGCATATAGGCGAGAAATTATTGTTTTTATGTTTTTACTGATTAACACTAAATTCATTAAAACATCACAAAACATATTAGTTTTAAGGTATAGATAATGATCCATTGGTTATTTCTTGCTGACCGGACTTTTCCTTTAATGTAGGAATTAAATGTACTGATGGTTAAAGGAATCATGTGGAGCATAATGATGTGCAAAACCTCAGACTACAGTCAAAAATTTAGTGAGTTGTCTTTTTGACATGAAGATGACACTTTTTCAATTAAACAGGAAACAGAGACAGGTCAAACACTATGGGAGAAGAATTGAAGGTACTGGAGGAGTATAAATACGTGGTGACCACCTTTACAACGGACTGGACTGGAGAAACAGCAGCAGGGCTGTCTACAAAACGAATCAGAACTGACTGTACTTCTTAAGGATGCTTATTTAAAGAGGCATTATGGAGTTTCCTAATGATGATGCTGTCAAATAAATACAATTTAATCCAGCCTACGCTGTTTACTTCATCCCTACATAGTTTTCAAGTCTTTCTAAAAGAATATTATCAACTGTTTCAAATGCAGCACTGAGATCTAACAGGACAAGCACAGATCTGATTATCTGAAACCATGAGAATATCATTAGTGACTTTCAACAGAGTTGTTTCAGTGCTATGATGAGCTCTAAAA
>NW_015150975.1:332370-351404 GCF_000732505.1 Cyprinodon variegatus | reverse complement strand
TGGTGCCTTGTTCTGGTGTTTTCCACAGCTTTGAATGTGTTGAAGATCTGTCATTAAAATGAACAAACTGAATTCGATCAGATAGATAAGATTTAAACCAGTCTAGTGCTGTTCCTTTAATTCCAACAAAATATTCAAGTCTCTCTAAAAGAATATTATGATCGACTGTTTCAAATGCAGCACTGAGATTTAACAGGACAAGCACAGATCTGATTATCTGAAACCATGAGAATATCATTAGTGACTTTCAACAGAGTTGTTTCAGTGCTATGATGAGCTCTAAAACCAAATTAAAACTCTTCACAAAGGTAATAATGGTGTAAATGCTCACACACTTTATTGACTATTTTCCCAAGAATTTTAGATAAGAAGTAGACATGCACACCAAAGGAAAGCTTGGGTCTCTGGATCTTATGTGTGGTTCTAAAATGCACACAATCCCTCTCATTTGGAAGCATTGTGATCGAAGAAGTATCATATGGGCGATTCTTTACATTAACCGGACAATAAATTATGCTGAGTTTAGAATTTGAATTCGAACTTTATTGATCTCATAATGCTACTGCCCCTAGAGAGCTGGAGAAAGGCACCAGCACCCCTCGCAACCCTGCTTGGGGAAAAGCGGGATGGGAAATGGATACATTTCAGTTAAATTTATCTTTGTCATTGTCACAAGAACAACGAAATTTTAAAAAAGTGCCATCGATCAGTGCATATGCTTAAAAACAAAAACAAAAATCCCTGTCCCACCATTTACACATAATATAAGAAATAAATAACAATAACTGATACAAAACAACTAATAACAATAGTACATTCTCACACACATCATCCATGATGATTGATGGTTATTTTTGGTTGCATTTAGTTTTGTTATTGCTGTCGGGTAAAAACTGTCTCTAAGACGGTTGGTTCTGGTTCTGATTGCTCTGTATCGTCTGCCTGAAGGCAACAGAGTAAACAGAGAATGTCCGGGATGAGAAGTGTCCTTTGTGATGTCGCACGTCGCTGTGCAAGTCGTCCAGTGAGGGGAGAGGGCAGTATGCTCTCTATGAAGCACTTGTAGAAGGACACCAATTCACTCTCTGCATTTAATCCATCCTCTTGGGGAGCAGTAGGCTGCCATTGTGTGGCGCCCAGGGAGCAGTGTGGGGTTAAGGGTCTTGCTCAGAGACCCAGAGTGCAGGCTGTGGGAATCGAACCGCGTACTTGCAACCTTCTCAGAGCACAAGCGCACTGCTCTAACCACTAGGCCAACACTCCCCACTCCTATGGGAAGGTGGTTAAGATATTTGCTGCGAAATACCTGAAATTTGCCTTCCAGAAAGACAGTAACCTTAAACACGCAGATCTACTGAATAATTGTTTGATTAAAGGGAATCAACACTTTCACACCAATCCACTGCACAGCTAAAAACCTTCTGAGTCAAGCCAAAATCCTCAGCTACACATCACTATTTCTGCTGGTGAAGAGGTGAAACCTTCTTTGACGATAGCAATCAGAAACTCTAATAACTTAAGAGCGTTAACAACGGAAGTCCATGACCTCCATGTGAGGTGATAACAAGCCCTACTTTTTGTTATGGAGTCACTTTAGTGTCATTTATGTGTCTCACAGAGACTTCTGAGTGCGGACTGACTAATGTGAGGCTATTTGGGGATGACAGTGAGAGCTGATTAACTATGTCAAGTGTGGGAGGCAAAGCTTTCATACGCTGGGAAATTTACACCACAGCCTTCCTCTTATGAATTCAGTCTGATCTGATTTATGTGTTGGCTTTGTCATCAGCAGCCACCCTCTCTGTACCCTTCACTTTTTAATCTATACTTAAGGGGAAATGCACAAACAAAGCAATTACAACTTATCCGGATATTTAAGTACAACAAAATAAAGTATATTATTTCAAGCAGTTTGTTAGCAGATGTAATAAAATTTTTAATGGAATATATTATTACTAAATTGCTCATAAAACATAAAAATTATTCAATTTTTAAAAATTCAGTGAGGATTTTTTTTTATTTAAAGGGAAACAAATGATTATGTCATGTGAATGGGATTTCATACCAATACTAATAGAGACGTTTGACATTATGATATGTTGTTTTCCCTTTTTGAGTTTCTAATATCTGTTGTTTCTGCATATAAGCAAAAATAAACAAGTTACTTATGATGTTTATCTATTCATTTTTCACTCATAGCATCACTAACCTCATGGGGGAGTCTCTTTTGATGTTGGTAGTCAAAATAATTTAACCTACGGAGACCCTGTGTCTATCTTGATAATGAGTAAATACACCACCTGCCTTATTTAATTTCAAATCTGCTGTTAGTACAAAGTTCTAACAGCATCTCCAAAGCTACGAGCATACAGAAAGAGGAAGCTATGACCACTAAGATATGTAGATATTACACAGAACTAACATTTTTCCTCAAGCCACATAAACAAGATGGAAGTTCTCTCTGGTCAGGTTGTTTCCTACTTACAAGATATACAGTAAATAGCTTTGAGGAAGTTCTAAGTTTCCTTCCACTGCAGGATTTGTATATTATCTTTGTCAGATTATGGTTGTATAGATAATCCAAGAACAAACTGCTAGATTAAACCGCAAGAACTTCTAAGCCAAGCAGCAACAGCACAAGATGATGGAATCTTGTTCTGTCAGAAAGAGCATATTTTTCTATGCAAACAAAACATTTACTCTTTGCATGATTTCTCTAGATCACACAGAGTTCTAGCTGATGTAATAGAGATGGCCAGATTGGGATTGATTTTATATTTTGTTGGGAGGAGCCTCTCAATTTCAAATCAAAGCCATTTTCCCTTTAGTAAATCAGTAATTCCCATTGAATTAGAACTTTTAACAGAAATATGATTAATATGAAGTGAATGATTTTGTTGACAAACTTCTAAAAGGCATATACATGTGTACAGTGATTGCATTTGATTATGATTGTGACTTCTCAAAGAGAAATTTTTTTTCCCTGTTTCGTCCCATCTTCTAAATGTGTATTCTGGTCAATGACTACTGGCCTGTCGCACTGACTCCAATCATGATGAAGTGCTTCGAAAGGCTGGTTAAAGAACACATCTTCTCCCCCAACATTCGATCCGTTCCAGTTTGCCTAGCGTCAAAACCGGTCCACTGAAGACGCCATTTCTTTTGCTATTTACTGTACCTGAGCCTGGCACATCTGGAGGGGAAGAACTCCCATGTGTGGATGCTGCTCCTGGACTTCAGTTCAGCTTTCAGCACCATCATCCCACAGCAGCTGAAAGGAAAACTGGAACAGCTGGTGTTAAATACACCCCATCTGCAATTGGCTGCTAGACTTCCTCACAAACAGACTTTAGTCACTTCGGTTGGACAGAACACCTCTGATGTCTTCAACCTGAGCACAGGCTCTCCTCAGGGCTGCATCCTGAGCGCCCTGCTGTTCACCCTGATGTCACATGACTGTGTCCCCAGGTTCACCACCAAACACATCGCGAAGTTTGCAGACGACACAGCGGTGGGGCTCATCAGAGATGACAACCTGATCCTGAATGTGGAGAAAATGGAGGACATCATCTTTAACTTCAGAAAGAAGTGGCCTAACCACGCTCCACTGCTCCTCAACAGCTCAGCTGTAGATGTGGTCAACAGCACCAAATTCCTGGGGGTGCACATCACCCTCACCTGGACTGTAAAATCCACCTCACTGGTCAAAAGGGCACGGATGCGCTTGTACTTTCTGCAGAGGATGAGGAGAGCTCACCTGCCCCCACCCATCCTCACGACCTGCTACTGTGTGGTGTGGAGGCTGCAGTGCCACAGACTGGAAGAAGGTGAGAAAAGTAGTGAGAACAGAAGAGAGGATCATTAAAAAGACATTTCATCCCAGCGCTGCATGTCCCGAGCCCGTAACATTGTAAATGTCCCCTCACACTAGGGTAACCAGACGTCCTCTTTTTCCTGGACATGTCCTACCTTTCATACCTAAAAAAATGTCTGGGGGGAATTTCAACATCGTCCGGGATTTTGGTTGACTACAGTGCAGCAGAACCAAGCCGTCAGGACAGAGGTCGAAGTTAGTTTGAAGTTGGATATTGGATATTCAAGCTCTGCGCAGTTAGCGGGATCTAACAAACGGTTGATCCGACTGATGGACTATAATGTCGGCCACCTTCAGCTACTCCCTCCTCCCACACACGGTGGTGCAGTTAGGGACCGTCAACAACTCTTTGAACCGAGCACTCTTGAGAAACAAAAATCTATAAATTCCATAGCTTATGACCAGCTAAAGCAGCCCAGCAAACGAAGTTTCGTATTATACAAATTCTGTGTATACAGAAAAGACAATAAAAGTTTTCTAAGTCTTAGTGGTTAAATAAATACTGATCCAGCCATATTTACCACTGATTTAAAACATTCTACTTTGCTCTAACCCTAGTGTGGATTCATTCAGAGAGGTATTTTTATTTGGCTGCCTTTCCTTTATTTATGAAGGTCATTGATTGTTGTTGTTGCTAAAACAACAGCCTTTATACATACATAAAAATGTTTGGTCACAAATCACATCATTAGATGTAATACCAACTCCCTGTCCTTAGGAGAGTGGTTTAGCTGCATAGTTTCTCAGCAGTTGTTAGGTATTGCAATGATTGTTACACTGCTGATAATAAAAATAAATAAATAAATAAAAATTGATGTAGGATTTCTTTATCAACTGAATTAATGTAATAAATGTTTCTTATCAATTCTCACCCATCTTTATCAAGCTGCCAATAAGTGTGGAAAATAAAGAAGTAGTGAATGCTCTATTGCACTCTCTAGACTCAGTAAAGATTAGCCATAACAGCAGAACTGTCTTACATTTGACTAACCAGCCCTTACCCCTTTAGAGGCGAATGGCTCATCTTGCAATAAGGCAAAAAAATTAATAAATAAATAAACTTCCGTAGTGGAGCTTTTGCTTTAGGCATGCATTGCACTGCATTGATGCTTTCCCACATATTCCAGCTTCAAACATCTGGCGGTAGATGAGGAGAGAAGAGACACAAGAGTTACTGGGAATCATTTGCCTCTGAGAGCAGCTCAGCTGAGGGGCTTGGCAGACATTGCCTCTGCCAAACACATTGTTTAAAGCTTAAGAAGATTAGCTGAGCTCCAGCCACTGAAAGCCTCTGATATGACTCCTACAAAATTTATAGCAGCTCTGTTGAAAGAAGACTTTGTGAATTGGGTTCTCTAGGGGATGGAAGAGGCAGGTGTGTTTATTTCACCACAGCAGTGCAAGCAGGTGAAACTGAAAGCATCTGCAATGCTGTTAGTGCTGAGTAGGGGATAGAGGCTGAGGGTAGACCCCCCCTCAGCAGTTCTCCCACAGAAAGGCAATCTTTTTTTTTTAAAGGTTCACATGACCTCCAGGCTACTGCAACTCAGTATGCTCTAAATCCTATGGATCCAATTTATTTGAGAGGAAGCTGACATTGACTTTTCATGCTAATAGCTATGCAGGACCCCCAACCTGCGACTTAAACACACACCTTCAATCCACTGATTAAAAAGGCTGTCATTTCGGGACGCACTGCTAGAACAAATCAAGTCAAATTAGCTGGGTGCCATGTTAATTTTCAGGGTAATTAGCTTCTTATGTAACACAAACCATTACGAAACCTTTTCAATTCTCTAATGAAAACCACACTTTGGAATTAAGCTTAAGGCTTTGTTTTCTGGCACAATAAAAAGTGCTATAACATCTCAGATATTACATTGAAATTACGTACCCTTACTTTTTATTTTTGCAGTTTAAAATCTTATTCAAAATTAATATAGATACAATTCTCTTAAGGTAAATTCTGCAGGTTGAAAAGACTTTAATTTTGGAAATAAATTTAAAGTTATATATTGCTATTGAAAAACCCAAACTTTGCTATTTAGAAAACTGCAATAATGACTAAAAGGATGACAATTACTAATAATGGAATTAAACTGAATTGATAATGGTTATAGGCTATGTTAGAAAAAATACATCTATAAGGAAGCTTACTTACCTTAAACTCATTAATTAAGAATGCTTAAGATGTATTTTACATCCAAGAATAATTATTTCATGTATCTTAGAAGAACAGCAACAAGGCTTTAAGAATGGCGGGCTAGCATACAACGTGGATCTTGCAAGAAGTAACTAAAGGAATTGGAAAACTAAACCACATATGTTGAGGGATTTCAGCATATGGCATTGAATCACAGAAGGATATAACATGTCTGCTGCTCAGAGGGTTTTTATTCATTCATTAGTTGAAAAAGCAAATCTACATTATTGACAGAAATGTTTTGTACTTGCAATTATTTGTGATATAAGAGAAATATGATAAAGACATATTGAACTCTTTTTTTTTTTTTTTTTCAAAGTATGCATTTCTTTTTGAAGATTTCCATTTTTTGAAACTGAAGACGTTTTTCAAGGATGGGCGAGAAAACCATCTAGCAGTGAGAGAAAAGAGAAAGCCCAAAAGCTTCTCTTTCCTATTCAAAAGCCTCTAGGACCATGGCTAGAAAAGGAGATAAAAGCTAATTTGGATGTAAAACACTGCTGCAAATCCTGCTCTGCATTAATTATTAGTGAAACAGCTCCAAGCCTGGTCCCTTGATAATTTTTCAAAAAAAGAGGGTTTTGGCGACTTGGTTTTTTCTGTTTGTTTGGATTAAAGGCAGTATGCGTTTTAAAAACATTTTTTAATGTAGTTATTCATTATCTAAACCAGCATTTTACTTGCAGGGTAGCTGGTTCTTCTTATCTCAAGCAGGTAAAAACCGATGATATAGACTGAACCTAGTCATGGTGTTAGTGGTTTTAATTTAAGTCTCCAGAAAACGGCTCTGTTCTAAAGGCTGAGCTGAGGCTGGATTTTAGCTAAAGTAAAAAAAAAATCTTAAACAAAAAAAAAAAATACAATAGATCAACTGAAGTAGGCAGTACAGCAAAAAGCCCTTTCTGGGTCCAAGTTCATAATTATTGAATTAATAAAAATAAAAAAAAGAAGGGTTTATGATTGTGGGGGACTAAATGAACATAAAAGTGAAGGAGACCAAGATGGAACCACAAAGAGTTTTTTTTTATTGTTTTATTGTTTTTTTTTGTGCAATGATAAAAGAACAGATATTGTGAGCTGTGAACTTTTAAACCCTTTGGTTTCTTCCCAAATTTTCTGCTGTGGATAAGTACAAATCCTTAAAGGGGAACACCGTTTTGTTTTTGCTTTTTTTTACATTGGGCCCTTGATTTTCCGTTATTACATCATGTTCTACTCACCCATATGAGTTTTCTGTCAGTTGGAGCTGTTCTGAAGATATTCCGTTAGGTTCTATCCAAGTACGATTCTGGTATAAGATTTAGGGCACAGAACCGTAATGATATGTAGTAAATAAAAACACCTGAGCAAAGCCCAGATAACAGCTGTACAAAGTAAACCTTTGGCCATGCAGCACTTCCTTTCCAACCGTTCTGGCTTGCTGTCTTTTCCCTTTGCATCATGTTTCCACAGATGGCATTTCATCCATCTACAAAAAGCGTCTCTGCCAATGTGACAGAAGCCACCACAGCAGACAGGAAGAGAAATCAAATGACACTGGGATATATTTTATTTTTATTTGAATCCACGCATGCTGTGTGGTGACTAAAATCCCCAATTGGTTGAAATATTGCATAATACTACTGTACATCTATCCTTGGTAATGCTGTATCTCTGGGACTCATTTAAACGCATTTGATAGATATCTTAGTGGGAAACGGTACCACTTAAAATTGTACTGTGCTACTAACTTTTTTTTTTATTTCTTATTTTCATTTTGTTTTTCATTGTGTGTGATACATGTACACTTGCACCTTAATCCTTATTTATATTGATATACTGTATGTATATATATATATATTGTTTATTCTTCTTAATGCACCTTTTTCCTCCTTGTTTGCACCTTCTTTAATTACTATGCCAATATGTGACGAGTGTATTTCTCCGCTGTGAGATCAATAAAGCTCATCTAATCTAATCTAATCTAAATTAAAACAATAAAACCAATTTTTAATTGTCATTTTATTTTCAAGTATTAACATCGACAGGAGCAAACTTGTTGCAATAAAACACTTTTGTAAAAATGTGTAATAATTCTGATTACATTGTTGGATTCCATGTAAATATGACTTTTATTGCATACAACGACATGTATAGCAATTTGCAAAAATCTTCATAGTCTTTAAACTTAGTCCTTATTCCTTAACATTAGTCTTTGAACACATTTTGCTATGTTGAAACCACAACAATCCCTCTATCTTACCTTATTATGATGTCATAAATCAATAACGAGTGGAATAAATTGAAGAAATGCATCTAAAATGTTTTTTTTAAATCTTGAAAATTTTATTGTAAAACAGACAGAAAGTTATTGGGAAGATGGGGAAACAAACATTTCAGGGCAATCTTATTGGAAAAAAAAAAACAAGGGCTGCAAAATTTATTAACTGGGTTGTAAGACTGAGTTCCAATTTCAAACTTAAACACATAACGTACAATAAATTTCAATGCAATTTTAGTATAGATGGTAAATGGTAAATGGCATGTACTTATATAGCGCCTTTATTCAAGTTAGGAGACTTGACCAAAGCGCTTTACACTACATTCATTCACCCATTCACACACACACTCACACACTGATGGTGGCAAGCTACATTGTAGCCACAGCTGCCCTGGGGCTCACTGACAGAAGCGAGGCTGCCGTACACTGGCGCCACCGGGCCCTCTGACCACCATCAGTAGACAATGCAGGTGAAGTGTCTTGCCCAAGGACACAACGACAATGAAAGTCGGAGTCGGGGCTTGAACCGTCAACCCTTCGATTACAGGGCAAACTCCTCCATCCAACGCCACTGGGATCAATAGTATAACTAATACTAATGATCCATTTTATTTAGAGCAACCTATTGGGAAACTCAAGGTTGCTGTAAAGTTAAAAGCCAATATAAAATAGAATCAATCATTTAATGCTGGAAAACTGCAGTTGAAGATGGAGATCTCATTCCTAAAACATAGCATAGATATGTATTACTTATGACCTTCAATGAAAAAAAAAAAAAAAATCTGAAATTGACTTTCAATTAACTTCTATTGATTTTCAACAGTTTTCAACCCTTTCTGTTCCTTGACCCTGAAAATAACCTAAAACTGACTCTAACTTAAACTCACACGCCATTCCTTAACCTAACTGTTAGAAAGAAAGGACTCAATAAATGTCCTCACTCTGCTATAAAGGGACTACACTTTGCCTGGGAAATCCAAAAAATGCTCTACATACCAAATTACAATTTAGAGAGACCCGTTAACCAAACAGGGACGTGGACAAATCAAATCTCTTAAATAAATATTTTTGTGATTTTTGCACATCTAAATATTTTTGTTCAGATTAAAATCTCCATTTCTCTTGGCTTGAAAGTCAATCTCCCAGGCAACTGAACTGAATCCGCACCTTATTTCTTCAATTTGAAAAGAGCTGCTACATAAAATATTTCACATCAAAGATTTTCTTTATAATATTTTTGCAAAACAGTTGTTTTGTTCTTTTTTCTTTATCTATTGCACATACTATGTTTTACCAGATACTCAGATTTTAAATATGTACATTTGCAGCAGTTGAACATTATATAAGTGACCTGCTTCTTCTGATTTCATTAGCCATGACAAATAATGTTGAAACTCCATTTTATCAACAGACTTTTTAATGCTGCCTGTGTTCAGGGACAGAGAAGACGCAGTACGGCTGGCCAGTGTGAAAGTCTGGATAGTTTAGCACTTTCACATCAAAGGACAAAACCAGCTTCTTTGACAGAGCAAAATGCATGTTAAAAGACTGAGCATCTGTGAAAAATGCATATGCATAAACTGGATTTAAACCATAAATAATGTGCAGTATCATTTCTAATTAAAGTCTCCGGGTAGTCATCATGGCACTGACTCACTGTCTGAGTCTCATGGACACTGGCACGTTCTGTTCTTTGTACTCTGAAGCAGAATATTAAACAGCAAGTCTCTCCAACATGTACCCAACTGAATACCTCGGATTCCATCCAACTTATCTGTCTCGTGTCGCTGAAGCAGATAAAACTGACACTGTCTGCACTTGTAAGAGTGAATTAACCAAGAGATCGCATTTTCCCCCAAGCAGTATAGAAGACCGAAAGACAAATGTTGAATTGTGTATGAGAAATCCATATTTCTGCTTTTTTCTTTTTTGAGGATGTACCTCAACCTTAAATTCTGTTTTATTTTAAAGCAGCTCACACCGTACTTCGGGGAATTTAAACATACTTTGAGATACACTCTAAACTGGAAAACCGAATTTAGCTCCATGCTCTAACATGCAAATAGTAATAAGTTTTGATGATGTTATGAAACATTTTTTTCCCCCAAAAGTTGTATTTAACAACCAATCGAAGAAACTCCACAAGTTCCAATATTACATCAATATTTCTTGTAAAGATAATTATCCTTTATAGCCAAACCTCACTTGAAACAAGGAGCTTAGTACTAAATATGGATGCTGAAGTAATCTGAACCCTCAATATCTGATGGACTATTGTATTTTCTTAATTGGAAACTTATTTGAGGGTTAATGAATGGATCTGTGGTCACCTCTTGGCAACAAAACTGTCAAAATTATTATTTTTGATTACTCAAGTGGAAGTATAAATCCCACTGTTTAAAAACACTGTTGTAGAATTTAGAGGATCATCTAAAGGTTTTTACTTAAGTAAAAGTCTTAAAATACTATTTTTTTTAAAGACTTGCGCTCTTTAAAAAAAAAATGGACATGCACAACCCTGTACAAGCTCCCAAGAGGGACCTATTAGATGCGTGCACTAGCCCTTTAGTCCTTGTACACACTCTCTTTAAAAGCTGTTGTTTGCTGTGTGTATGCGTTTTTTGAGAAGTAAAAAAAGCAATCTACTGGACTTTGTTTCCAAGTTTGAAGACATTTCTCTTCCCATCCAGGAAGCTTTTTCAATTCAAAATGTCAGAAATAGAGTTGAGTTCGAGGCTTTATAGGGTGGACCAAAAACCAAAGTCTTGTTTTGGCTTAGAAAACGTGCCACTTTTTTTTTTTTTTGTATGATTTATTTTGAAATAATTTTTTCTTTTGAGTTGCCATTTCCTATGAGGTTGCCATGTGGGCTCGGCTGGGCCAGTGAAGCAGGAGTCCCAGCTGTAAATAATCTCTCTTCACATATATTTGGAAGGTGTGGGAAAGTTAATGTTTTTCCATCTTGTTAGGTTATTGTTGTAATTAAAGTTAGAGAGTTACACACTCCTGTTTGTTTTAAAAAAATATAAATATATAAAAAAAAAAACGTGGATGTCTGGGGGACAGTGATTCGCCTACATGTTATGAATGCTGGCGTACCATAAATTATAAATTATGAACAGTTTAGTTTGTTTTTCAAGTCGTTGCCCATAGGAAGACTTTACCTGGATATAACCTAACGGAATATCTTCAGAACAGCTCCAAATGACACAAAACTCATATGGGTGAGTAGAACATGATGTAATAACGTAAAATCAAGGGCCCTTTAAGTTGTTTGTCTTAAGTTTAGTTTTTGTTGACCTAATTTTCATTTTTGGACCCAGATTTATGTTTAGAGTTCATAATTGTGTTGTAATTAAATTTGTTTGCATTTTTTCTTCAAACTTTCCAGTGCTTCTCTGATTTTTTTTGGCTCGGTCCCTCACTACTTTGAAAAAGTACAAAAAAAAAGAATATGAATAATTGAACAAGTTCCTAATAACTTAACCCCATACTGTCTCTAAACGATGATACATATATCATTTATAACCTGATAACTGTAACGTCACGTCTGCAGACGTGTATAGTGCCAAATCTGCAGCCTCATACGGGCTGCTGTATGTTGTTACAATAGTTTATACAGCAAGGCAGATCCGCCCAAGGGTTGAAGAACAGCAGATGAATTGATTCATGGTTTTTCAGGAGTTTCAAAATCATTGTTGGATATTTTGGGGGGCAAATTACAGTAACAAGAAAATTAAAATATTATGGTCCTGCCAATCTGACCACCATCACAAAGGCTAATGTGAATCCATGATAAGTTACTAAACCCATTAAGCACATATAAGAATGGTTATCACAAACATAAAGTCGTTCTCCAAGCAGTTTAGATGTTGTTTTTGTTTAAAGTTGAGGGGATATCATTGAAAAAAGTTTTGTTGGAAATGTGCTCAGACTTCAGATGCGGTATTCGTTCAAAAACAAGAGCAGCAGTTTATGCTAGATAATTATAAAGACATTAATTGGAATACATTGTGTCCCTACCTGCAGGAGGTAATGGGTATGACTGATGAAAATAATTCTGCACAGCAGGTTTTAGGAGACTAGAGGGTATTCTTAGTTTGTTTTTGACTTATCCATTTGGATGGCTGTCTGTTTTCCTAATGTGGATATGGGAGATGATGAGTTTAGAATTAATTAGAATCTCAGTGTCTCTGTGTGCGTGTCAATGTGTGAGGGGGTTTATGTGTGAGACTGTATCTGGTTCATTGGGAGACCATTTCATCTTCTCCCTTCAGTGTTTCAGAGCAGTGTTGGCATGCCATGTAGTGGTGGCAACATAACTGACAAAATGAATACTGTGACATTTACCTCAAAGGAAAAAGAAGAAGGCTTAGCTGTGAATAAACAGTGGATATCAAAAGTGTTCACATCCCTTGCCAGATTGTTGCCTACCTAAAATGTGACAAATAACCTACCCGATTCCCACAGAATAGAATTATTATGGAGAAATATCCATCCATCCATTTTCTTACACGGTTAATCCCAAGTGGGGTCATGGAGAAATATACAAAATTATAATTTTACGTCCACATTCACACTTCTAAAGAAGATATTTTGCAACAAATACTCTCATTGTCGCTATTTCCAGCTATGCTAGTAAGATTTTCCTCACATTTTCTCTATTAAAATCAGTAATTAGAACCATAGTTTGGAAAGCTGTAACAACTGATAAAAGAAATCTCATTCTGCAAACTATCAGTCAGGAGAATGATGTACAAATAATCTCATCAATTAATCAAAATCATATAAAGCAACAACATTGTTCCAACTATTGACACATGAAAGTTTCTTTAAAACAGAAGAAATGACATCATGAGAACTGCAAGGGAATATGGAAGAACCTGTAGGTAGTGCTCTTTTTATTGTTTTCCAAATGTTTTAACAATCTTCTGTATTTTAGGACCAGAAAAATGAGTAGGTTTGAAGGACAGACTTTTTCTGTCCTTTTTATTTTATTTTATTCCAAGTAAGACACTGACAGACATCAGACTGATTGGAAAAATGAAAGCAAAAGGTAGTTCCATACAGTCCTGATGTGCATTCATGTGTAACCTGGTTGTCAGACCTTTTCATATGTTCCCTCTAATAGATTTGTTTTTTTTTTCCAGTTGATTTGCCCAGGATATGTTACATTCTGTTCTGAGAGCAGTATAAGAACATCCTGCATGAAAACAAACAATTAGAGCTAACATTTTTTGTTTAAAAAAAGATTTGAATAAAAATACACAAAAAATATAGGTTATTTTGTGATAACTCTAGTTTTGTGGACTAAATACATGTTTTTTTTCTCTGCAGGAAAAAGGTGCTGGGTTTAAATCCTAGGCTGGGATTTTTGGACATGGAGTCTGCATGCTGTTATTGTGCATAGGTTCTCGCCGGCTTTCTTTCACTTTCCAAAAACATGACTTTAAAGCAGCTTGTCTCTTTTGGTGTAGTGGTTTTGCTAGTAACACTAAATTTGTTCAATATTGCAGCACCACTGAATACAAAAACCATCATATGTATGGTGGCTTCACTATCTGATGGCTTGAAAAGAGAAAGTGTTTAATTCTCATTGTGACTTAAATGCTAAGTAAAGCTTGAAGGATTAAGTTCTGCACTAAAGTATTTGTTGTGCCAAAACATCACTGTGAAGATGTCAAGTTTCTGCATCATGACAGTCTTCAATTTTGATTAGTTTCAGGTTAATCCTTAACATAAAAAAAGAAAATCTTTCATAAGTTGAACAGTGATGCAAACAGACATCAAACAGTTTTTAATAATGCTAAGCTAACATTAAGCTTTTGGAATAGCATAATAAAAGTCCAGCTTAAACCCTATTTAAAATGTTAGGAACTGTTAGGTTTATTCTTTATACAGTATGTGCATTGTTACTTTGTTAGCCAGATTAGAGAGAGTAGAAGGCCTTCCTTCACATTGTGGATGTCACTGTCTGTACGGAGGTCATCTAAATAGGACAGCCTTCTTGTCTTTTAAAGATACACAGGATATGGGCACATCTTGGACCCGGACTGATAGAGGAGAACTATCTGTAATCCTTGGGCATGGATGGCGTGTCAGTTTCTGATATGGACAGCAAAGCATCCACCTGATCCACCACATAGACTCATGAGCTATAAGAAGCAGAAGATGACCTTGTTCGAGGCTCAATCTTTGCTTAATCTATGCCGGACGCTCGCTGACGTTTTTTGAGCCCTCAGCTGTGCAAGCTCCAAGTCTTTTCTCTGTCCTGTAACGATCTGATCTGGAATAAATGCTGTACTCCTGTTTTTATAGTCCTTTTTTATATGGTTTTACCCAGTTTGAGTTAAGAGTAGTAAATAACTTGCTCCCAGGTAAAGAACTGGTAGGGAAGTTCCGAGGCGCAGCTGCCTTCAAGGGGACATAAACTCCATATTTAACAGAACCAATCTTAAAACCTGGACCTTTACCAGGAATCCAGCTGATCTAATCAGCCTTGTGAGGGACCAAGTCAGAATGCCTGAGGAGTCAGAGGTATTATTAGAAAAAATAGGTTATATTCTAACCTAAAAGTTTAAATTTACCAAAAAAACGAATTCCATTGATCATGGAAAGTAAGACTGAAAAAAACAGGATCTATAAATGATCAAACCAACATAAGAACTGACTGAATGAAATGCATAAATGAACTACAGTAAATTTGCACATTTAGAAATGGAACAAATGTATTTAGACTAATCAGTCAACTTAGATGTTTTGATTGTGACTGGATTAATAAACACAATTAAAGAATAATTACCCGCCTTCATGAGTAGCCACAGCTTTAGCATCACAACCCTCTGCAAATCCTTGTAAGAAGAATACATAATTATAGTCATATCAGAAATAAGTTTTTGATGGCAAAGACTGTGTTTGAGCACAAACTTTCTAAATTAGGTTTAACCAAACATTAGCTGAAGTCCAAATCTGTATTTGAGCCTATATGTGAAGAAATGTAATCATGAGTTTTATAGAGAAAGCCAAACTAAAGACTGAGGTAAATCATCTGCTCCAAATTCTTCTTGTTTATTAATTGTTTGCAATTTTTCAAGAACAGGATGGCAAAGAGCATCACCAACAGAAAAACAAACACATTTATCACAAACACATTTATCAACACAGAAAAATGACTCAAAAAGCATTGCTAACATGAATTGAACTAATTTTATTTCAGATAAATCTATGAAAAAAAAAAAACGGACTGAGACTAGAAAATGTTCTGTTCTGCATTTACAATGCATGCAAGTTAATCCAGTGATAAATACTCTTGAATAAAATTCTGCCATTACTGCTAAAATGAATCATTTTGTATACTTATAACGTTTATAATTATACAGATTTTTGCACAGAATGTGATTAAAAAAAGAGCCTCTTCATACTTTATACATATATTTCAATGTCACAAGAAGCACATAAAATATTCTGATTAAAAAGCTGTATATACACCAAGCACACAACTCCAACACTTAGACTCCCATTTCACTGTAAACTTCTAAGTGGGACCATAAAATTGGTCTAAAAATGGCAGATGTTTTTTGTTTTTTTTTTTTGTTCCAAAGCTCCAAATTACTTTTTCTCTTTGTGCTTCACATGTGTAGCCTTCAGCTACCCATTCTTACACAGATTGCATGACTGATTTACTCTGTTGCACAAGACCAGTGCCCCTAGGATGAACCATTAAGGTACTCCTTTTGTTTTAAACACTATTCTTTTATAACTCAGTTACATAACAAATAAAATGATTGGAAATGATCTTACAATTAAAATAAGCATTAAAGTAAAGCCTGTTGCTAAACAGTACTGATTTATGTTTTTTATTGTATACTTCAAAACTTTACTACATCTATCATTTAAATTAGATATATGGCAAATAGTAAATAATTAATATGGTATACGGAGCATAATCTGCATGATTGTTTGAGTCAAATACTAATTGCTTTCTTGTTAACTTAAACTTATTTGGCAGTGGGCTGTCTCATATGGAATATATATAAATGCACATAAGTAATGCAGCATGAAATGCAGAAACTGCAATGCAGAAACCCACAAGCTGCAGAATTGTATATTTTACCTATTAGGCTGCAGGAGACCAGACAGTTTGTATTTGTGCGTCGTTGTTTGTTCAGGTACTGTGGCTGTAACTGGCTTTTATCCACACAGGGCCTTTTCTTTTGCATGTGCCAACCCACTCACATGGTGGCCAAGTCCACCCACTCCACTGCCCTTCTATCCACCTGCCACTTTCTGTGAATCATCAGACGGGAGAAAAAGCTTCATTTTATTCTCAGAGCACTAAATGAGATGCCCCCAGCCATTAATGTGCAGCATATGTGTGTATGGTTTGGCCCAGTTTTTCTCCTGAATGTGCCGAAGCGATTGCTCTCTCGAGTCTCGTTTTCTGCGTTTTTGGGGTAATGGAAGCTGGGTAACAAACGGACAAAGGATTGATTGGATCTTTTCTGTCCAGAGAAAGGCTGCAGGGGTAAATAGGACTAACTTATTATGCTTCCTTGTTGAGCCTTGTTTTCTTCTGCTCTGCAAAACTTCCTCCAAAGTCCTTCCGTTTGGTCATCGTATTAGTCATCACTTTCATGTAGATGTCTCTGAGCTAAAAACAGAGTATGATGCTGAACTCATAGAGCCACAGGTTCAATGTCAATCCCACCTCCGCTGTTCCTGCAAACACTGCCAAATGTGATGATAATTGCAGCTTATTACTTTCATTTTGCTCCACATTGTTTAGTAGGAGCTAAATATAAAGAAAGCCTGCCGAGGGAAGGTAAATGACATCTGTAGACGTGGCTTCAAACTGAAAGAGACGCAGACATATGGGGGAGTAGATAATTTTTAAAGCTACCTGGTGGATGTTATTAATCTGACGCAGGAAAAGTTAAAGGCGAGACACCATCTCTCATGGATTGTGTTTCCTGAAGGAAAACTTTGACATTTTCCTGCTGAGCTTTAGAAGATAAGACAGATGCAATTCTTGTCTGTGGGTGTGGAGCACATGTTTTAAAGAAGCTGTGATTGCCTCACAGTCAAATACTCAAATAACTTGTGTTTTATTTTCCTTACTAAGGCTTTTTGACTGAAAAAAGTAAGATGGTTTTAAAGTAAGATTACTTTCACTTCAAGTCCTTTTATAGGAGTTGCTGGTCAGCAGATGAGTACAACAGCATCTGCTGATGCATCACTGTCGATGTTTGATGAAAACTTGCAGTTCTCTGATCTATCCTCTGTATCAGGAAAGTTTTAAACACTGTTCCTGTCCAGAAATGTTCTCTTTCCCTTTATTGCTTAGCTGTGCATTAGGGAATTAAAACTACTTCTTTGTGACTCCATAATATAATCATATTTCAGGCTGATAAGTGAGCTTCAGTGAACACATAGCCCTATTAGCTTCAGTATTGATTGAGTGAAAAGCTTGTGGACTCAGTCTGTTGGTGTTCAGTTGTACTGATGAGTCTTTATGAGGACTTCAAAGAAGGTAGGTCTTCAGGGAACGCAAGTTGGCTTGAATAACTTTTAGCTGAATGTTGTGCATTGCTATGTCAAAAAGAAAAGATAATTCCTGATTAGAGAATGTGACTGGAAAACTAAATACACTCTTTGTTTGTGTTGCCTATGTGCTGTTTTTTTTTTTTTTTTTTTTGTAATCTCAAAACAGTATCCTACTAAGGATAAAGAATGAGATATGATTTTATCCTCCCCTCACCCATTGGGATCCCCCTTTCTATTGTTTTTCTAAATGCAAGGGCCGTGCCTTTTTATGGTAGCAAGGCCTCTGACACCCCCTATGTGTTTTTGTCTTCTTGGATGGGCTGTACCAAATCTTAATTTCCCTTTTGGGATTAATTATTAATTCTAATTTAATTTGAATTGAATTACATGTAAGTGTTAAAAGCATGTAGTACCAGTTCTAGAGTTTTTGCAGTAGTTTGCCCCCTCTAGCTTCCAGTTGAAATGATACCAGTTTTGTGTACATGCATGGAAGAAGACGACAAGCATCCTGTTCTCCTGCAACTGCACAAGTCTTCAGTTTAGAGGCAAATTTCATCTGGAGTGAGAAAATTATAAAGTTATTTTAAACAAAGAACTGTTTCCAGGGCAGATCTAAGCTCTCTTGAAAGATTCCCCAATATGTACTAATTTTTTCATCTTTTATTTTATTTTGTGTTCTTGTGTGGAGTCTATGATGGGGTTCGAGGTTTACTTGTTAAAGCTGGTCCTTTTTGAAACATCTTACATCTTGGCCCCTTATCTCTAACTTTGGTGATGCCTTAACAATGCAGCTAGTTAAAAGAGATGGTGCAACATGTCACACCCACTCACACACCCACAGATTTCAGCCCAAATCACTCTTTCATGAAATGACTAACACAGCCTATAAAGGCAACTGCAGTAAATAGAGGACAGCTCCTTTAACATGTCAGGTAATTATGCTCCCTTTAAGTCAGGGGTGGGCAACTCCAGTCCTGGAGGGCCTGTATCCTGCAACTTTTAGATATGTCCTTGAACTAACACACCTGAATACATTAAATGGATAATTAAAAGGACTCTGGAGAAATTGATCGCATACTGGGGAGGTAATTCAACCATTTAATTCAGGTGTGTTGGACCAAGGATGAATTGTTTAAAAGTGTTTAAATATAATG
>NW_015150975.1:327868-331684 GCF_000732505.1 Cyprinodon variegatus | reverse complement strand
TCCATCATAAAATAACTCTATAAAATAGCCTTTTTAGGCCTTTTTATAGAGTGTTGAACCATAAGACAGTTAACTATAACACAGATGATTCTAATTGACCGCCTTAAAACCTTAATTTTGCAATTTTGTCTTTTTATATTCTGTGGGGGACTTACTGCTGACGTCCAGATCATTTTATGCTGCTTAACCCGAAGTAAGCGTGTGTAAAAAATGATGGCTAGATATTTATCTTCACGATTTTTAGGAAAAGAGAAGAATACATGGATCAACAATGTTAGTTACACCAATGGTAACCAGCACGCAATCACACAACAACCATGATGTTTGAGTATATGTATTATCTTTTCTTTGATCATTCTTTTAACATCAAAGGAACAGAAATCTGTAAGGGAAAACATGTTAACACATTGTTTACTTAGTAATAAAAACATGTTTTTACATTTTAACTTCATCTTCTTTATTTCCTGCTGATTTTCATATCTTTGAGATAGTGTAGGACAGATTAGGTAGTAGGGTAGTTTCTAATGTTAAAAAGTATTACCAGGTGTGATGAAGATAAAATATCTAAAGAGACATTTCTCCCAAAATTAATAAATAAGTGAATTATTAAATGACAAAAACAATGACATGAACAACAAAGAATGCATTTTAAAAGAAACCCTTACCAAAATCCAAAAAGCTTCGCATTGGTTGTAATTATAGTAAAGATTTCCAGTCAAAATCTAAACCAGAAAAAAATCCTAAACATCATCAAAATCCAAACTTTAACTTTGTTGTGCATACCAATCCTTCCACCAGCCTGCCCTTTTGACATTATCTTATTTATTGGACCTATGTATTTCACTCCTGACATTTAGCTCTGGGCTCTTGACGTCAGTAAATAATTAGTTCAGTCAGCACACTACCACAGTGTCAGGCAGGATTGATGGAAGTGGATGGTGCGATTGGAATCAACAAAGCAGGTGACGCATGCATCACCACAGCCATACACACTCCCACATACCCCGCCATACACCTACACACGAAAAAAAAAATAGATTACAAAGACACCAGATGGACATCATCTGAAAAGCCTTCAGTTGAGTCCATCTGAAGACACTTCAGGAACACAAACCTATGTTTCTGGTTATTGACAGCAGCTAATGGTCCCCCGGTGACGTCAGGCAGTGAGCGGTTGTTGCTCTCTTCTCTTTGTATTACCAGTGCTAGAAAATCTCAGGAATTGTTTGATGGTGTTATTATATTTCCTCTCTTAGGTTTTGCATTGTGTAAGATCACGAGGAAATCATTTTTCCTCTCATCTCATAAAAGGTCATTTGGACAGGCTTAATGGCACAGCCAATGTTTGAGAGGATGTTTTGTGTGCTTCCTTTTCAGTAAAATCTGCAACAGAAAGATGTGTCGAGATGAGCAGTAAAGCTGTTCAATACCAGTTTTATTATCGTGAATTTATCAGCACCACTGCAAAAGCTGAAAAAAGCACTCCCTCTGTGAGCCATTTATCTTAGATAACAGAAGCATTATACAACAGTGGCACACAAGACCTAAGGCTTGATGTTTAATTTCAAAATATTTGCTTGATTTAACACATTTTATCCAAACAATAAAGATTTTAGTGTCTTAATTCCTCACATAATCTCTCTAATTAGATGGTGTATAATTACATTGAGTGAAACTTGTTTGCATCAGATCTTTTAACTGCCATGTATTTAAGTCAGCATAGACAAGACAAACTATTAAAAAAATAAAGAAATAAACTTTGCTTAACCAACCACAAAGTTAAAACAGGCAATAGAGAAATTAAAGAACAAAATCTCTAGTAATGAAACACCATTTCACTGAGTCTAAATGTCTCATTATATCTAGATATCATAGCAAAAAATGATTGAATTACTTTCCTTGCTTAGTCATCCAGGTCATTGCAACCCCCTCAAAAAAATAGGCTGTTAGGATTTGTTCTCAGTTTTTCTGAAGATGTTTCAACACTTTTGCAGGAGTCTTTGTCAGTGGAACCTTGTTTTAGGGCAGAAGAACTCTGTTAAAGATTGAAGGTTACTAAAAAATAGTCAGATTGGACAGAGTTTTATTTCAGACACTACCCTCTGGCAGGAGTCTGCGCTCCATCAGGACCAAAACCTCACGTCACAAGAACTGTTTCTTCACATCTGCTTTCAGCCTTATTAACAAGGCCCAGAGACCCCCATGACACTGACGCTGCCTCTCTCCCTCCCCTGTTCAGGACCTAGAAGCTACACTAACATAGCATCTCCAGACCACCTGCATTACATTAACGCACAGTATACTTTTATCTAGTATATAGCTGAATACTACATATTGCATATATGGTATGTTTTATATTGTATATAGTAGGGATGGAACGGTTTATGAAAACCGTCCGAACCGTTCGGTTCNTCCACCGAATCAGACAGACACTGGAACCACAGCACACAGACAGGAGTCAAGGATTCAACAACTTCACTGGAAACGTGAGTCGGCAACCAAAACCTCTTCTCCAAGTTTCACGAGTCAAATTCCCCACTGAGCCTGAACTAACCGCTGTGTCTTCCCCTCACTTTGCAGTTCCTGTTGAGCAGTGTTCTGAGCAACACTTCTCCCCCGGTTTACTTCTTCAGTAAAACCTGTTAAACCTTTACCTGGTCTCTCTGTTTGGTTTTCTGCATTTTGGGGTCAGAACTTTGAAACATCATGACATTTAACCAGACGTGTCAAGTAACGAAGTACAAATACTTCGTTACTGTACTTAAGTACACTTTTTAGGTATCTACCATACCAACGAGGGAAACGGATTAAACTATGACCAATGGAGCTACTTGTTGTTTTATTAATGATATAAAAACGTTTAAATATTCCTCTCGTGGGGAAAACATTTGTGGTTATTTAGAAGATTAATTTAAAAAATATATGGGTGTTATGAACAACATTAAATCCAAAGATTTTATCCGAGGAACGGCTGATTTATTTGTTGTAGTCTCTTGTTTTTCACACACAACAATAAACAGTGATGCCGCCGTGACAGCACAGCGTTCACAGACCAGTGTGATGCATTCGCAAGCGTCAGATAGCTATGGTGCATTCAGGAGCATGGGACATTTCATATTTTCAAGGAAAGATACATAAACGGAAAAGAACTTAACTAATACAAAAATCTATTTATTCAGAAACAGTGTGTGCTTTTTTTATTATACTGAATGCTCTACAATTGTATTTCTGTTTTTTTTTTTATGATGCACATCTGCTAGATTTTTATTCTAAAAAAAATCTGTAATATTAGCAGCAAATTATCAAAGTTTTTCAAAAGCCAGTTTAGAAGCTCCAAATGAGGCTTCAGATCAGACAATTACGCTGTTATTGTTTTACAGGTATAATTTGCATTTGCTGACCCTTGACCTTTAACTACTGATGGATGTATAGGAATACAGTCATACAAGTATCAACTCCTCTGAGATAACACAGGATGCAATTTTTGGCAATTTTTTTTTTTTTTTTTTTTCAATTTAAAAATGTTATGTATAACATTAATGCATAAATACCTCATTTTGTTTCAGTGTTAAATTCTGTTTAAAGTAACAGATCATTAAAAATGTCTCCAGACCTTTACTGGTTGATGATTTTCTTTATTCAGACCAGCTGATTTTTAATTGGTTTCCCCTGGTTTAATGTTTCTAAATATTTATTTCCTGTCATGTGCTCCATCCAATGCAGATCATTGGCTCCATCCACATCTATAAAGAGACATTTCTCCCAAAATAAATAAATATGTTAATTATTAAATGACAAAAACAATGACATGAACAA
>NW_015150975.1:317734-325537 GCF_000732505.1 Cyprinodon variegatus | reverse complement strand
AATATGCGGAAAAGATCCAGGGTTTCCGCGGATCATTTAAAATAATTTTTTAATTCATTAATTATTTTGGATTTTTTCATTAATTTCATTAATTATTATGGGATTTCGGGGTAACAATCAACATATACCGAACCGAATCAAAAACCGTGACCAGAAACCGTGAACACCCCTAGTATATAGCTATAAATTCTTTATTTTGTATATATAACTAATTTGTCTGTACCATCGTCGCCAAGTCAAATTCCTTGTAAGTATAAACTCAACTCTGATTCTGATTCTGAGTTGTGAAAATTTTTTATTTTTTTATCTAATCAATGACATAATCAGCACAAGGTCCAAAGTATGAAGATTAGAATGCATGGGACTATGTATGTTTTAAAAAAGTAATTTCAGTCTAACATTAAAGGTAGGATGTCCCGCTTTTTCATTATGACCAAGCTGCTCACAATGCTCTTAAAACTGAACAGGTAAAGGATTTAAATACAAATTATGATGGAAACTATGTTTGAAAAAAAAGAGATACAGCAAACACTGAGACATTTAATAACTGGGTAATTTACAGAGAGCTTTTACATTGTATAAAACATGACAAATAAGTCATCCAGACTTGTCACGTTTTCTGCCCCAAATTTACTCAGTAAACCCAAAACTAAATATTCGGGAGCAGCTTTTAGATTTGCTCCACTAAATGGGAAATAACACCCAGAAAAGTATAAAATTGCTGAAACCCTAAGTTGCTTTAAATCAGGATTAAAAACATATTTGTGTAGAGTGGCCTTTAACCGAGCAATCTAAACACTATTAGCTACTTTTTTACTACAACTTTGATTTTTTTTTTCAGCCATTTTATATTTTCTTATATAATATTATTTTAATTGTAAATTTTTATTCTCTTTAAATATTTGTGTTGACTGTGTTATATAAATAAATCTGCCTTGCTTGTATGAGAGCACAGAGGAGCATCTGTAACTCTCACCACCAGATTAAGTAATTTTATCAGTTCATTGCTCCAACATCTGAGCAGCAGTTTGCAAAATGTTGTTGCAGTGGTGTAAGTGCACAGCTGCGAAGAAATTGTATTATCCATTGTATCTTAGTGCAGCAAAATGTTCTCACTGCTCAAAAACATCTGTGTAACCCGTGTGCAGTTGGTATTGTTTATAATACAATATCTTTTGCTTAGATATGAGCTGCAGAGGTTTTTACTTAAAGCTGTGAATGACTGAAGACAACAGAAACAGAAAACAGGTTGAGAATAGTGTGATGTGTGCTTCACAGTAGGGGAACTATATACTAGGAAGAAATACAACCACAAAAACTGCATTTATTTTTTATAAGCGTTCTGCAACAGTAGCAATACCAAAAAGCTTTCACTCTCCTTGGTGTCAGGACTGCTGTTTTGTGTCTGTGTTTTCTGTGTTTTTCTCCCTTCATCCACCAGGAGGCGCCTGGTTCTTGTCCGCCTCCTCACACACCTGCGGATGGTTTCCTCGTTTAACGGGGTGTTCTTAAGCCGCTGACTGCCACTACTTCGACGCCAGAGTATTTGCCAGTTTAGGGTACTCTAGCCAAGCTGAGTTTGCTGAGTCAAGCTGAGTCTTTGTCAACCTGAGTTTAACTTTGTTTTGTCTTTGCCTCTTGGCAGGAAGTTGTCCTGCTAACTGAATCTCTCGGACCTTCACTCCCTGGAAGGATCAACTGAGCTTTAAACTGAGCTGGGATTCAAACAGGAGGTTTGGATCCACTTTCCCCAAGAGATCGTTTGAGCTTCTCACTGAGAAAGGGATTATTCTCCACAACGACCCGTTTAAGTCCCGCAGGAAATCTGAGTGGCAGTCAGTATCTCTGTTCTCCAACAATCAACCGCATTTTGGGTAAAATCTGTTCCGCCCTCCACCGAATCAGACCAACACTGGAACCACAGCACACAGACAGGAGTCAAGGACACAACAACTTCACTGGAAACGTGAGTCTGCAACCAAAACCTCTTCAAGTTTCACGATTCAAATTCCCCACTGAGCCTGAACTAACCACTGTGTCTTCCCCTCACTTTGCAGTTCCGGTTGAGCAGTGTTCTGAGCAACACTTCTCCCCCTGTTTACTACTTCAATAAAACCCGTTAAACCTTTACCTGGTCTTTCTGTTCGGTTTTCTGCATTTTTGGGGTCAGAACTTTAAAACATCATGACACTTGGGTTTTAGGATTTGGTTGTTATGGTCCTTATTTGCTCTATTCACTGGTTCCTTATCATTACTTAATGTGTCTTTCTTTTCCATGCCTTATTTTGCGGGCATTTTAGTTTACTCATGCAGGTTTATATTTGTCTTTATCTACCTGGTACTGGAGACGTTAGTCCAAATTTGGGTCCATATATCTCTTCTGTTTTTTAAAGGTGCTTCAGAGGGAAGGTTTCATAGGGTGACTTGCAAACAGCAGCACCGTTTTATTATTGTAATCAAACATCCTTCCGTCCATCTTCTCCCACTTATTTTGTCAGGGTGATGGTGGGGGCACTGCCGATCTCCAGCAGGATGTGGGCGAAAGGCAGGATACACCCTGGACAGGTCGCCAGTCCATTGCAGGGCAACACAGAGTCACACAACCATGCACACACACTCACACCTAAGGACAATTTAGAGATGACAATCATTCTAGCAGCCATTCTTTTTGACTGTGGAAGGAAGTCAGAGTACCCAGAGAGAACCCACACGTGCACTGGGAGAACATGCCAACTTCAAGTGTTAAGACTCTGGACCAGGAATCAAACCCAGGACCTTTTTTTACTGGGGAAAATTCTCTTTACATACAAAAGATAGGGCGAAGGGTGAACAAAACAGTAATTTCTGTATATTTGTTGCAAGAAATGGTTAAAGTTTGCCTCAAGTCTGCAACACAAACTCGGAAAGCAGACATTCTTTTCTATTTTTATCTTTAATTTTATCTGCCCAATTGCTGAGCTAGCTCGTTGATCCTCAGTGTGCTTCCTTGGACAGCTTACAGATTGCTTTTTTTTTTGTTTTTCCCCCCCGGGCTTAATCCTAACTGAAACAAATCAGAGCGGTACCTGCTGCCAGCAGCTAGAGAAGGCAACATTTCGTTTCTTCCCTGCATGATGGGGATAATTGGACCTATTGCTGTCACTCAGTGCCTCGTCTAGCTTCATAGACACCACGTGAGGATGTGGAGGCTGCGCAGCAGATGTATGTTTGCAGCTAGGAGAACAAAAATATGCACCTTTTTGAACTGTCACAGCATGACATTGTTATGCAATGTAACTCAACGTTAGTGCTGTTTGATTGGGGCTTTCTGTGGGCTGCTGCTATCGTTAAAAATCATAAGCTGTGAATCTGGGCTTGAGCTCCTTCTTATCCCAGAAGATGGGTGTGTTAAAGCTCAGCATGAACCTGGGATCTGCCATCTGTTTCCTCCGCTTTATTCGCCCGACGAGATTTATGTTAACATAAAATATCAGCTTCTCTGGCAAACTCCTATCATGTTTGTATGACATTTGCAGGTTGTGTTGTGCATTTCTGACAGGAGAGCACAATGTTGGTTAGGTTTCTGAGAGACAAAGATTAAAATGGATGAAAGAAAGTCTCTGTTTATCTTAGTTATGGATAAATTCATGGCAGAAGGGGAAAAAGATCCCTTTTCATCTTTCTTTTGATTCCTTTCTCCTTCAGTGCAGTGTGTTACAAGAAGAAAATATTGATCTGGCAGCTTTCAGGTGAAGGATCCCTTCAGAACAATCTGTCTCTTTAATTTCAAGCAACCAGACATGTTTTCGCTGTTTCAAACATCAACAAAGCATAACCTTGTCCTTTTTTTAAATAAAGTAGCCTTCCTAAGAAGAAATGTCAAATCATACATCTTCTTGATTGCTGTAATCAAACATTTTTTAGTTTTTTTTCTGTTTTGTTTTTTTACAGATAAGTTCACACATTTAATGTCTTGTGATATGTGCTGATATGCTGAAGTAAGGAATATGAAATATTAATATATCCCTGCTGACGCTAATAAACTGCTCAGGGGCACAACAGCACAGCACAAATTTGCCTCAGATAAATACACTGTATGAGTTTCATCTTTATTTCTGTAAGTCAGCTTAAAGACTCCCTTCATTAAATTGGATGATGTTTGCAATAAAAAAAGGTTGAGTGTGAATTAAACTCCTTTCGTCCCTGTTTCGGATCGCTTGGTGCTGTCATGGAAGTTGACAACCGTCCTGCTGAGGCAGGTCCTTTATGTTCACTTCCCAACATTTCACCTCACTGATTAATTGCACCCTTCACGGCTAAGCAATAGAAAGCCAGCACAAGGCCTACAGAAATTTATCAAGTGACATTAACATGTATTGAAAGTGACTGACAGCTTGGAGCCAACGTCTCTTTTCTAGAGGCATTAGAACTGCCTCTTTATCCTTTCTTTTAAAGCTCATAAAGCAGTTTTTTCTCCTTTTTACCCCAAAGAAAATAGAAGCAGGGGTGTGTCTAAAGAGGATTGTTAGAGGCGGTCAAATGGGTGCCATTAATAATAATTTTTTTGGTTTAGGAGTGTTGCAATGATTGAGATAACGAATTAGGTGTGCGAGAATAAAGAAGAAACAGTGAAAACACAACTATTGCTTCACTGATGTAAACCACATGAGATCATTTAAAACTAATTTGATTTATATATTTCGCGTTAAAATTTTAAACATTGTTATCTCACTCTTAAAGTTATGCTTTTTTCTACAGTCAACTATACAAAACTGTATTGTTTTCAAAAAAAATAATACATTCAGTCTAATTTCTAATCAGGTCATGTCTCAATGTTTACAGTAGCTTACGATTTCCTCTCTTCAATTCATGTACGATATATAAATCACGATGCACGTTGCAATCACTCCCCAAGAGTTTCCACTGACAGACAGGTTGGCCGTTTAACATCACAAACATGCAAATGTACACCATACAAACACAGAGCTACTGCATTCATCTGAATATTCTCTTTGATAAAGTCTAAAAAAAAAGCTTCCCCTCCGAGAATTCAAGGAAACCCAAGTGAGAGCAACTTTTATTCAAAATAAATAGCTTCATCTCATATTTATCACAAAGCATCTAGAGATTTTAGCACACATGGAGCACAGTTAGGAAAGCTAATCTATGAAAACAGATTGTGTTTAGTCTTGAGGGTCTGTCTCCATTTTTGCAAGGGCTTCTGGAAAAAAAAAGATTGCATTTCTGAAACTCCAAAGCGGTGCAACGATGACACAGAAAGACAATCATATAATAATATATCAAAACTCCATGACATAAACTGTAAGGAGGTGCTTGAAAGGTTCTAGATATGCTCCTGGTCGTACATTTTTATCACAGTGTTGACTTTCCAAAGCTAAAGGATCAGGGATGAAAAACAGATGGAATGCTTGTCCATGCATGGAAAGGGTTGTAACAAACGGCAGGACTATAGATTTCAACTCAATGGCTTCCCTCCTTATTACAGCCTTATATCTTAATCGTCCATTAACCTTTAGTAAAAGTAGGATAAATATTTCAGTGAGGATTGTCAGAATAGAAAAAAATGTACAAATGTACAAACAACCGCCTTGAAAAACTATTAGAAGTCCATGCTGGTAAACCCGATTCTGACTTTCCTCACATTAAAAAAAGAACATGTAGGAAAATTCCCCTGCTTCAGTCAGCATGTGACCCATGCCGGCTATCTCAGCTCTGTTGGTGCTCTTGAATTTTCTTTAACGACTGTCCTCGTTCGTCATTGTGCTGTCGTCGGTCTGTGCATCCCTGCCAAGCCCTCAAATGTAAACAAGCAGCTCCCTAACCTGCTATAGCAAAAACGATCAGCCGTCTGAGAAGAAAAGGAATCGCTTCCACTGAAGGATCACGCTGTCTCCTCTAACGGACAGAGGGAGAAGTTTCTGGTCCAAACACTTCACATTGCACAGATGTGGACAGAGGAAGCCTGAGTGGGGCACCGGAGGAGGGCAAAGGGAGGAATGTCTTACTAAGTAGGAGAGCTGCTTTCTTTAAATTTCATCACAGTCACACCAAAGAGGTTATGAATGTAAACGTGTTGTTGTTGCTGTCGCTGACAAAGTTGATCTGGCATTGTTCTAAGCAAGCAATATCCCCAAGGTCCAGCTCTGATAGTAACTGAGTTGGGTCAGTGTTTGTTGTCAAAACCTTCTGCTTCTCCTTCTGAGTCTCTTTCTTCTTCTCATTCCTATTTCTAATCTCCTTTTCCTCCTCCTCATCCTCTTCTTCTTCCTCTGTGATGGAACAGAGACGGGTGGTGGTGCCAGGGGTTTCAGCAGGTGGTCTGTAATGGCACTGCCCGTTCAGCAGCCTCCTCAGTGGCATCAGGGGCACCGCTTCCTCGCCCAGAAGCTGCTGCTGTCGGTGCCGGAAATCACTCTGACGTTTTAACCGCTTGAACTCGCTGAAAGCGGAGGTGGCGTTCTGGTAGAGGCTGAGGGCGATGGCTTGGGCTTTCTCTGACTTGCTGACCAGCACGGCGTGACATCGGAGGACCACCGCCATGTTCTTCACCTGGTGCCTGTAGATCCAAGCCAGGATTTTGGGCCGGCATGAGTCAGCTGCGCAGTAGGTGATTCTGTTCAAAGAGTAGAGATGGATGGGTTTCTTTTTCCCTGATTTGTCGGCGCTCATCCGTATGCCCTGCGACCCCACCATCAACCTCATCTTGACACTCTGCTCCCCATAGTTGCTCCTTGCCCAGATCTTGGCCACCGCCTCCTGGGTACAGCCTTCTCCTTTTGCCGTGATGGTAACCACACTGCCGAGGTAACGCACGTTGTAAACAGGCTCTTCTTTGTTCAGTTCCACCTTCTGACGTTTGGTGTGGAAGATGCTGCCCACCCAATCAAAGGGGCAGTCAGGGAGCAAGTCAGGACATGAGCGCAATAGAGACGAGAGGATAGAATGGTAGGTCAGCCCCGTTCCTAGACTCTTGGGCTTAGTTTTGGCATCCTCCTCCACCAAAACAAACTTATTCCTTTTCCAGGGTAACATTGTGCAGAAGGAAAATAAGTCCCCCTGCCTGCTTCTTTTAATGTCGTCAGTTCAAGCAAAAATTCTTTGAAAAGCCTTGTGAAAGAGTAAAAAAAGCAAAGACAAGCTGTTCTGCGAAGCTCAGAGAAGAGACTGAGCGCTGTGTGGCTCAGACAGTATGTTCCTGTTCTCGCTCCTCCTTTCTCTCCTCCTCCTCTCTCTCCTCTTTAGTCTACATCATGCAGGGCTGACAAGAGTTGGAGTCAAAGACGATCTCCTTCTCAGTGCTAAACTGTTTTGCTTCCATAAGGCTTCCTGTAAACATGTTTTTTGTTTTCTGTTTCACAGTTAGATTTCACTAAATGTATGTGTTTTTTTATTGCAAACATCTATCATTTTTGTTTGTAAAAATGTATTAGAGTTGAATTATATTCTTTAAGATCGGTAAATAAACTACCTTTACGTGTGTCTTTGTATTATTTGTGTATTTTAGAACACGTCATTTCATGATCTATCAGCTGTATCACTTTGAGGGAAAGTCTGAAACATTTAGAACAGAACCAAATGAAATACAGAAGAGAAACTAATCAGTATTTTCAACCGTTCAAGGCAAGAACACTTAAATATTTCCTTGGGGGGGTGCTTAATGGGAACATTAGACCTCAACCATTGTTCTGAGTAATGCCCTTTGTTCTGAGTCTTTGCCCTATGTCTTCTCTTGTCTTTAACTCCATTTGCTCTCTGCATACTGTCAAATAAACAGTGATGGGAGTAACGGCGTTGAAAGTAACG
>NW_015150975.1:306577-317329 GCF_000732505.1 Cyprinodon variegatus | reverse complement strand
TGGATGGATCGATGGATGGATGGATGGATGGATGGATGGATGGATGGATGGATGGATGGATGGAGCTTCATGTTGCAGTATTTCTAACATCCCAAACACAGGATTTCAGAATTAGACATCCCCAGTTATTAATTTCATACACCCGCAAAAGTAACGCAATAGTTACTTTTACTAGTAACTAGTTACTTTTATTGTGGAGTAACTCAGTTACTAACTCACTTACTTTTTGGGAGAAGTAACTATAACTAATTACTCTTTCAAAGTAACGTGCCCAACACTGCAAGCAAAATAGTTTAATGGCTCTAAAAGCAGAATTGGATTTTGGGCACCTGCTCCATCTTTTATCATGTTTTCTGTGATTGACTATTGATGTATGCTGGTGAAGAAAGTAATCCAGGTCACAGCCATTCCATAAAAGTTAAAAAAAAAAACAATCCACTGGACTTTGTTTCTAAGTTTGAAGATGATTCACTTCCCATCCAGAAAGTTTTTTTCAATTCAAAATGTTAGAATTAGTGTTTTTAGTGTTGTGCCCTTCCAGGTGCTGCAGGTCCTGTAGGTTGAGCCTGGGGCCACCCACACCAGCTATTAAACTTTTTTGTCCTTGGAAGAAGCTTTGTAAATCCTTTATCAACGAGCATGCTCATGAATATGTACCAGGGGCGTTTTATTCCAGATGTTCATGGATAAAAACTGATACTAAATACTAAACTGCAGCTACAGATATATTCCACTGTGATAAATAGTGTGTAATCAGCATTTTTTGCCCTCTCACACACATGGATATCTAAGGGAAACCCACTGCTCTGAAAGCTTTTTTGATGTTTACTATGGTTTTCTGTTGTCCTCTTTTTTACTTTTGTTATATTCTCTGTTTTGTGTTCCTCTCATCTCATACAGGTGTGAAAGCAGACTTCCAGGAGTTATTGTATATCTTCTGTATTGTCTATTTTTGTTTAACCCTTTAAAGCCCGATCCGAGAATAAAACAAAAGAGAAAAATTACCTTTTTTGTCCTTATTTGGCCTTTTAACAAAATATGTAAAAAGAAAAAAATGAAATAAATTTTTGATATTAATAATTTATTACTATGCGATAAGTCAAAATAATTTTTTGTGTAGTCTTCTGCCCTCTGTTATCAGGTATATCTGATTGCGTACAATAGGATTTTGAGCAACATTTTTACCATTAAATTATGCAAAAGGTGTCAGACCCAAAACATTTCAGAAACCGTTTGTATCAAATATGATACATTTGGCATTATAGGGTTAATTCTCTCTCACATATTTGTTCCTGCCACTATCTCTTTCTCTCTCCCCTTAGTTGTTATGCCGCCTTTTGTCTCACCTGCCTTTCTTTCTTGAGGTCCTCTATATACAATTTTACACCCTAAATAATTTTCAGTAAAGTTTAATATACAAGTATCAAGCGGAACTTTATGGCAAATGTCATAATGGTCTGCTTGTGAAAGCAAAGCTGTTGGGCTATCATCTATCTCTTGGAAATCTACTTGGAAATCCAAAAAAAACAGGACTTATACGCAAAAGAATAAAAAAATAATAATTGCTCTTTGTCTATTATAGTACCTGCTTCCTTTTTGCCATAGATTTTTCAACTCTCCTCTGATTAGTTAATCTGGTTCCTTTATAATTTTCCATCTCTGTTTTAGTATTGATGCCCCTGCATTTTTTATTATCCTTTGCAGTATATTGCTGCTTTATTGTCCATTCCTCTGTGATCCATGTCTTGTTTTCCCTGTTCAAGACCTCAATGTTCTCTGCTGTATTTGTATCTAAATCTTTAACATGTTCAACCCATGTTTGGCCAAAATAACAACCTACAGGATCCTAATTTTAACTTATTTCCAGTAGTTATTTTAACTGAAACCTTTTTGCAACAGATTGATGTGCATCTGTAAAGTTGGATGAATCATCAATCCTGAACAAAAAGACCCTGAATGATGAGTCACTGTAGTTTCAGTGTAGTTTAGTAAAGCTTTTTACAGAGAAAAATAGACTGTCTCTCAATCTCCACTCTGACCACGTTAGATTTTTCCACTACTTCTTAGGCCAACATTTTTTGCTCTCTGGAAAATTGAAACAGTGCAAAAGACACACACATCTCAACCATGACTTGGTTGTATGCTGGATCTAAAAGTTGCACACGTCAAAAAAGAAGAAGAAAAACTGCTGCACTAATAAATGTGTGTATGTTTGGTGTGCAGGCTTTCAGTTAGTCTTTCTTGCTTAATGGTTTTCTGAAAATGCAGCGTTAGGCCTAATCCATTGTTCTTGCACTGTAAATGCAAAAATGCCATTTTTTTATTGTAAACATCCATCTATTAATCCATTTATCCATCCAACCATCTGACCTAATTTCCAACCATAAAAAATTGAAATGAAAATATTTTTTTCAACCAGACATGAATTCGATATTCCAGCAGAAGAACACATTTCTTTTTTATTATCTGAATGAACTTTTCTGATGATAGTTCAAAGTACAAAAATGTCCATCCGACTTGCCTGAGGCTGCTACTACTTATAGACAAGCAGGGTAAGACAGTTAGGACAACTTAGGGTGACCAGATTTGGGTTTCTGAAAAGGAGGACACTTTTTTTTTCTGCTGGGCCACTGACCGGACCGGAGCAGGCATTCCAACTGAGCCATCAGCTCCGGGGCTGTTCCAAACCCAACCAGATGACGGAAGGCCCGGAAGGCAGGCCGGTATCCAGGCTACCGTCACCGGGTCGGATTCGGTCGCTCTTTCCCCCGCTGGCTCCCTGCCCCCGTCCGCCGGGGTTCCCAGAAATATTTCATTAAAAAAAACATAATTTGAGCTGCATGTGATCTCTGCTGTGTTCCTCTTGTGCCTGTACTCTGTCTCACTAGGGAGAAAGAAACAAAAATTTGACTAATCATTTCAATGTTGTTGCGGTTAACTCAACATACTACCAGGCAGTAAGGGATTTAGGCATTTAGCCCTTACCTGCTAAATGCTTTTAAGGTTTAGAATTTGGCCGTACAAAACTGTTCAGTATGCAACATACAAAAAGATAACTAAGAAGTCTAATAACTACACAAAAAGAGAATGGGTCATATGATTGCTCTTTTGTCAAACACAAACCAGCAAGATGCACTCTGTTTTTACCCAGAAGAAATCACTGCAGGCTGCCCTTCTAAAAGGAAAAGTTGGGTCAGCAAGGAATAACCAATGGATCATTATTAATACCTAAAACTAATACGTTAGCGGTGATTTAATGAATTTAGCATTTAGCGTGAATCAGTAAAAAAATAAATAAATATTTTTCATCGCGATCACCGTGTCTGGGAACAGCCATTTTTGTTCAAATATAGTAACGCCTCACTCCCAACATCCTCTCGCAGTGACGTCACGGTGCGGTAAGCCAAAAGCAATTCTATCGCTTTACAAGCAAACTACTAGACACATCTGCAATAAGCAACAATTATTTTCGATTTCGAGAGGACTTCACCATTGAAATTCACTAGATCTATAGTTAAACTGACAATGCCCACGTGCATGGCAGTTGGATGTTGTAATACATCAGGTAAAGGTGAAAAAAAATGTGTTATTTCACCTTTCTGATTCATGGTCCTCCACGGACGGGTTTGTTGTTGGATTGCCAACTTGAAAAGGGAGGATTGGCCATCGAACTTGTTGGGATCCAGAGGTTTTCCCTCCAGAGGGCGATGTGGATCCCTTGTTGTGGGCTTCTGTTTATCTGTTGGGATCCAGAGGCTTGCCCACCAGAGGGCGCCGTGGATTCTTTCCTGGGAGCTGGTGCTCAGCGCTCACAGCTGATCCCCATCTGCTCATTAAGCTCTCCTTACTTAAGTTGAAGGAGAGCTTCCCTCTGAGCCGGACTGTTGTTCCGGATTGTTTGGTTAAGCACGCCTGAGCCACCCTGCCTGTCTGAACATGTAAACCTGTATCCGTACCTGAACCTGTAAACCTGAACCTAACCTGCTCTGTCCTCTCTGCCTCCGAGGTAGAACCCTGTCTTATCCAATAAATTATTGGACTTTTATCCTGCCTGTGTGTCTGTGAGTTCTGCATCTGGGCTAGTAATCCTGCCTGATCATGACAGAACTTCTGGCCAGAGAAAAAAGACATTATTAATCCGTTACTCTCTGCTTCGTACAGTGCACTAGTCGATGGCATCATGGATTACAATGCGTAGTGACAAACACCAGACTATCGGAGTTGCTCAACAGCCGCTACCACACCGTGACCTCACAAACCGGTGAGTGGCAGTGGTGCTCTTTGACACATGGATGTCATGGAGATCGATGTCTCCGATAAAGCACATTCAAAATAAATTACTCGTAATTAAAAACACTTATAAATATTGAAAAGTATGTAATATTTTCATAATTAAAGTACTTTCAGGAGCTTGTATTCTGAATGAGACAGGACTTTTCTTTTAAAGTGCTATATTCTTACTTATGCATATCTGTGACCAGGTAGCAGTGCAGCAAACTCAGCAGGGACTTTCAGACACCCAGAAACCTCCACCATCTCCTCTTTGGGAAGCCTGAGGACCTGGTCTGAGGACCTCCCAGCCCAGCCGAGACATAAAGCCCTTCAAGCTTGTCCTGCAACATTCCTCTCGATGTGGAGGAGAAGCGGCTCAACTCTGAGCCTCTCTTGGATGACCAAGGTCCTCACCCGATATCTAAGGTCATGCCCAGCCCCCCTGCAGAGAAAGCTCACTTCAGCTACTTGTATACAATATCTCTTTTTTTTTGTTCATCCCTTTCTTTTGCTCCAGACTAGTTGGGCAAACTCTCATAAACTGTTGCGCTCCCTGCAGATTTTCAGAGCTGTATAATAATCTCAAAAAACATACCAATCTACGCTGATAAACAGGTCAAAACCTACACAGTGATACTGTAAGTTTTTCTAGACCTATTTTATATTCAGTATTCTCTTCTGTGTTTCTAGTTTTTTATATTATTCCATGAATCCTGAAGAATGTATTGAGGATTATCTGAAAATTATTTGATGCAGAACTACCTTGCCAGGGGGAGACTTTAACTAATTTGTTAGGTAAATTCAGGTACATGCCGTTAATACCTATAAGCTTTGGCAGGCAGCACAGACTCAGTATCAAGGTCTCAGTTTAAAGAAAAATAAGTATTTTTCTACACTAACAAAGCATTTTTGTCTAATACTAGAGGGAGCTGTGAATAATAAAAAAAAAACATAATGAAAAAGATTCTAATCACCTTCAAGGACATGTTCACATAAGATCTCATTTTGGTGTGTTTGGTTTTTTTTTTGCTCCTGACATTCTTTCTTAAAGTAAAAACCTGCAGCTACAGATTTTGCAACCAAATAAAATGTATGAACATGATCAAACATAGAAATGAATATTCTGGACTGCAGCCACAAGATAGTGAAGAAAATAGACTATTTTCTTTGGGAAGGTTTACTCAAATTACTATATTCCTACATTTTCCTACTTAAGAATTAAAAGAGGATAGAGCAAAACTATTCACCCCCTGAGTCAATACTTTGTGAAACCAGATTTTATAACTTCTCATCTGGTATATACCATTTTGCAGTTTTTATCAGTAGTCCTGCTCTCCTTCTTCCTAGTTTATCTGGACACCCTTGTCCTGGTAGGTTTAAAGTTGTGGCATACCCTTTCCATTTCAGGATGATGGACTGAACTGTGTTCGAAGCTTAGAAGTGTATTTGTAGCCAAAGCCTATTTAAAATTCTCCATAGCTGTATCCCTGACCTGTCCCGTTTGCCCCCCAATATTCTCGTAACCAACCTCTGAGGCCACCACAGAGCAGCTATATCTATACTAAAATTGTGGTGGACTATATTTATACACGAGCAATCTCCAAGAAACTTCTCTAGGAAATTGGTTGCACTCAGCGCTGAATATTCTCTTTTTTGTTTGCAAAAATCAAAAAGAAACATGTTTCGTACACCAATTATTGTTGGCCTTTAACATAAGATTCCTTTAAATATATTAAGGCTTTTGGTTGTTATGTGACTAAATATGGAAAGGTTCAAAAGGTACTATATACTTTTGTGTCATGGTCTTGGTGTCATGATTGGGTTCAGGGTTCTAACCCACATGCAGAACACAACGGAGGCAGGGTAAAAGTTTGACTGTTTATTAGAGATAAACACAAGTTATATAAGTGAATCAGAGAAACAGATCCGGGACTGGTCACACAGGGTTCTCTGTAAAGAAGGACAGTTAGGTTAGCCAGGATGCTGAAGATCCTTGTCAGAGGAATTGTGCAGGTTTGTACCTGTGACGTGATTCAGATTGACAGCTGAGGGAGGGAACCGAGTTGGGTCCAGAGGCTTGAAGTTGGCAGAGGGCTAAGCAGCGGCAGGGCTTGACTTCAGACTTAACAGCGTTCGGATCCAGAGTCTTTCATCCGATCCTCTTCTTGAGGGCGGGAAGGCAGGTTCAGACAGTTAGATTCTGCTGGTGAGCTCCTGAGAGCCGGCAGGCGGATTTCAGCAGATGAAACTCTTCCAGAGTTCCAGGGTTCAGTCAGGGTTCTTCCTAGGAGGCAGAGAAGACAAAAACTGCTCAGATTCTGGTTCAAAGTTCTGGGAGTCAGAGAATCAGACAGACTGGTTGGCTCAGGCTTTGCTAACCATAACTGGCTTAACACTCTGGCGCTGGAGTGTAGTCCTGCCGCTGCTTATATGCTGGTCTCCTGATGGCTGATGGGTCGCAGGTGTGGTCGTCAGCTCAGCTCCAGGAGACCAAGGGTGCCCTCTGCTGGAGGAAGGTGGACAGACCTCCAGATCCCAACACTTGGTTCTGTTGTTCTTTATTTTGCTCCTTGTTTTCTAGTTTTATTGGTTTAATTCCAGTTTTGTTGTAATTTCTAGATTTATGTAAGTTCTCATGTTTTTCTGTTGCCCTCTTGTGTGTGAGTGTGTTCCTTTCCCCTTGGCTCCCTCGTTGTCTCCTCTCACACCTGCTCCTTCTTAGCTCGTTAGCCCTACCTTTGTCTCTGTCGGCTATATATGCTCTCCCTCTGCTCTCACTCTTTGTTGGTTCCTTGTCTTTGCTGTCCTCCCATGCTGTTGTCCACCTACCTCGTCTCTCCCTGGCTCCTCATGTTTGGTTTCCCCAGATGTCTCCATAGTTCTGGTTTGCTTTTGATTATTAGTTGGATTTTTGCATTCCTGCTTTTTTTTACTGTTTTGCCCCATTAAACTGCTAGAAATCTCCTCAACCTCTCTGCCTCTGCATTCGGGTCCTCCAAACCACAACCTAAACCTGACATTTTGAAGCTGTATATTTTAACGAAACAAAATGTCGATTGTACCTTAAGAAGAACAGGTTTACCAAAATAAACCTGCAACAGAACCTTAAAGTGTATTAATGTTCAGAACTTAGACCCTCATAAGACCAAGGGAACAATTTATTGCAAAGTGCCTAAGACTAAAAACACGACATGATTCTCTTTTATTCATACTTCCATATAATTAAAATGGCTGATATTGCTGTTCAGTTACAGATTTGATAAGATTGACAAATCCAAGTTTTGCTATTTCCTGTTTCTACCTTTCATTTTCTGAAAACATACATCAGTTATCGTCCAACAAAAACAGCCCATGGTGCTTGTGTAAACCAATTACTTTTATCTCTGTCATCCACCCCTAGTTTTTCTTCCCTATCCTTAGTTCCTTTACATTGAACTCGGAGGCATTCTTTTTATCCGTGGCAACATACGCTACATATTTCTGTCTAGAAGGAGACCTAATTGAATTGGGCTCTCTCCTCAGCAGGCTACACTTACCCAGCACGGAGTAATCAATGAGAAGGGCCTGGCACAGAAGAGCCCCGGCTTTTAGTTGGCTGATTTATGGTCCTACATGAGGCCGGCAGTGGAAAAGCCTGGCTAAGGGAACAAATGATGACAGAGAGGGCCGCTGTGCACTTCATCTATCAGATTTCTGCCATCGATGTGGCGCCCACATCAGATCAAAAATGACAGTTACTAAATTGACGGGAATGTTTCTGAAAAATAAAGAGAGAAGTGAACTTTTCTTTGTTTAGAAAAAGCATAAGTATGAACCTGGGAGATATAAATCAATATCTTGTCCAATGTACTATGGAATCCATAGGCCTGGCTCAGGATGTAATGCAAATAAAATGAATCATAGTTTAATTACCAGGGAGGGAACAGACATTATAGAGAGAAGCCTTATTCCAGTTTTTAATTAGGAGAGCAGAACAGTCACAGGGGACCTGCAGGTCAACCCCCACCCCCATTTCTTTGTACTATACAGTTGGGAAAATGCTGTGTTGCAGTAAAGGATGTACCTAACTGGGTGGAGGAACAGGGAACAAATATGTCCATTAGCCCAGAAAAAAATGATGCATGTTAATTAGCAGCAGTTTATCAGGATCTAAATTAGAAATAATTTAACATTTATGAGATTAGGATTGGCTATCCTGCCAGATGTCACAGCACATTGGAAGAATGATATCCCCCTTATTACTGCCATAATTCTTCTCCGTCTCACTCACTGAATAAAAGTTTATGAGTCATCTAAATCCACTGCAGGCTGTGTGCATGCTGATGTTGTATGCAAAGACCTTCAAGGGCAAAAAGTACCTTTCAGAAGGTACTTGAAGTATTTATATAACGTCTGTGATAAAACAATGTTGTTTTTTCTTAGTTCTTTACAAAAAATGTAAAACCTAATCTAATATTTATGTAATAATTTGTGTCCAGCCCCCAAGAGTTAGAAATCATCTTGTCTGAGCCTTGTTTCCTGCAATTATAGTTGTAAATAATTAAGGATCAGTCCCAACCCTTTGAACTGTAGGGTAGGCAACCTTTCAGGACCCTGTTTCAGAAAGTGGGAGAAAGGAGAATAAGTTCTGCGGTAAATCCCTGCATAACTCAATTTATGGATACTCGTTATACCGGGTCATGTTTATACCACAAGTTACTCAACTGTGGTTGGACTGATCCCTCATATTTGAGCTCGGGCAGACAATATAAAAGCATCAAAAATAACATGTCCTTCATTGTAGAATTTGCAAGAGAAAATGCTTATTATAGACCATTACCAGCATTTTTAATTCTGGGTTCAGTTTTTCTTTGCACCTCAGCTGTTCACAATAATCACTAATTGATCTTAATAAAATTTACCGATCGTGTCATGTGCTCAAAACAGAGGACCAAGAATTAAAGCAGACAAATCAGGGTAATTTCAAAACAAGTGTTTATTAAAGAATCCAGTGTGCAAAGATACTCTGTAGAGACGGGCACTCAGGTTAGTGACTTCAGAACTCACACTGCAAAAGCAAATTCAAAATGAGTAAAACTGTCTTACATTTATGGTATTTACTCTTAATTTTTGCAGGTAAATAAGATGATTTGCCAATGAAATTAGTATTTTTACTTTTAAAATAAGGTATCGAGATATTATGCACTTGAGCAGAAGAATCCGGAGGGATAATCCGAAGGCGGAGTTGAAGCAGAAACAGGTTTCCAGGCCAGAAGATCAGAAGTCTGAAGAGGCGCCGAAGGGATACCCAAGCCGGGGTCAGAAGACAGGTCCAAGGTCATTAGCAGGCAGACTCCAGGTAACAGTCTGATAACAGATCAGGCAACAGAACACAACCGGGGCAACAAAACTCAGAAGTCTGTAAACTACTCACGTTCAGGTAATCAGAAACTCACAGATAGCTAGAAAACTCTCACACTCAACTCAAATAATCTGCCAAAAATGGCTGAAAACAGGCGGCTTAAACAGAAAGCAGGAACAGGTGAATCTGATGAGTGACAATGAGTGCTGGGTTCATTTTCACTATATCAGTACATGTACAGCCGGTGAAATAAGCATTAACTCCACCATACATTTTTCTTAGTAAATATATTCCTAGAGGTGCTATTCATATGGCATTCTCACCAGATGTTGGTAACAATCCATGCAATCCCCCTTTTAGTAAACCTTAGCATGTCGTAGTCAGCTTCAGTTCTGTTTAACATAGTTACTCAAAAAAATAATAATTGGCAAGTGAATATACTGAGTGGCTAGTGAATTTGGAAAGTGTATCTGCAGGCAACTAAATCTGGCTTGAATTAGTTGCCAGGGCATATAAAGGAAGTTGAATACTAGGATGTATATTCAGGCTGACAGATCCAGGAGGAAGGCAGGGGGTGATACTCAATAGGTAGAAGCAAGGTTTATTAGTAGAGATCAAAAGCCAAGAGAATATTTTTTGTGTGTAAATTAGAAAACAGGGAAATGCATGAGGAAAAAACATTATTGAGATCGAGTAGATTATTCATACCTACAGATAAGAGCAGAGGCAGATGGGAGAGGTGCAAGCAAACAAGATAGAATCATGACAAGTTGTGTAAGTAAGACATTTTTGCCTTATGAAAAAACATAAAGGCCACATTAGATTTTGCCATACTGATCACAGTCAAAGACTTTGTTTTTTTGGGTTTTTTTTAAACGGAAAAAAACATCATCTTTAGATAGCTGAGCTCAGAGTGTGTTTATTAGGGTTCCAAAACATGTGACGTGCTTGGAATAAACCTAATTCAACAACCAACAAAATGAACCTTTTACTGAATTTGAAGCATAACCAGAACCCTAGGGAAGAGGATTAGGGCCAGTGGGGAAAAAAAAAAAAAAAAAAAAGTGAACTGATTTTTGAATTTTATTTTAGTTTAGTATGGGGAAAAAAAGTCAGAATTCTGACTTTTTTCTCAAAAT
>NW_015150975.1:304326-306443 GCF_000732505.1 Cyprinodon variegatus | reverse complement strand
TCAGAATTCTGAGAAAAAAGTCCGAATTCTGAGATTAAAGTCAGAATTATGAGGAAACTGAAATAATGGTAAACTGAAATAAAATTTAAAAATCAGTTAACTTTTTTTTTCAGTGCCCTCAATCCTCTTCCGTAGAACCCAGTATTGAGCATGCTAAAAAAAAAAATTATCTGAAAAATTAAAGCTGACAACCTGATAACGACCCCAAACATCAGTTTTTACTCTAATTTGAAAAAGTAAGATTTGGGTGTAAATATACTGTAGGACTACTCTAAAAATATGACATCATATATAAACCAACCTCAGTTATAAATTGATATTTTCTTTCAAAACAAATTCTGGATGTTGCTCACGCAAATGTCAAGCTCTTATAAAGCACTCGGAGTAGATTATGTCATTCTCTAAACAGCTAAATATCAATATTCACTCATATTCTTCCAAAGAGTTTGGGCCTCCATAACTATCTGTCTGTCTGAAACCCATTTCAAAATGTGTCATACTTTTCAGTTTTGCTACAGACAAAAAAAAAAGATAGTTTCCTCTTCAGAAGGCCTGGGTGGGCAAAGCACAGCCTGTTCACAAAAGCGCATGACTAATCTTGAACAGAAGCCTGCAGGATGTTTTTGTTCTTGTCTGAGGTTGAATTCAAGGTGGAAAAAGCCAACTTCACCTCCACACACTGGGTTTATCATTCACATGTCATGTTGAATATGTCAAATAGGATGTAGGGTTTGCTTTAGCAAATGTTATTATTTTACATGTCTCTGCTTATAACAGCTGTTATAGTATTTTTAAGGAACTTTTTAGAGCAGGATAAGTATATACAGTAGTATCCAGAAGTTTAATCGGGCTTTACATTTTGTACACATGCATCAGTTCGGATGTATATCATCAGGCAGAAACAGGGTTAATTTCATGCTGCTGCACCCCATCATCTTCCAATTATCCAGTGGACCCGCAGCTCATTTTAAAAGCATCAGGAAGTTGGTACAGTACATTACTATACACCCACCAGAAAAAAAATGCAACTCATGGGCAAAACTATATTGGTCTTTTAATAGCAAATAACCATTCATTTAGGAGTTCATATTTTCATGTTATTTTAAAGGTATAAAAATAGGTCCATGTCAGAATGTACCCTGAACCAGCAGAAAGAATATGCACCAAATCATCAAAAGTATTACATCCTTTATGGGTTTCCTCTGTTCTCTCCTTTATTTTAATGCACCTTTTATATATTTTAACAAGTTTTGACATCACAAAAAGAGGACTTGAGTATATACAAATGATGTATATTTTATTTATTAAAAGAAGAAATATCGAATCCATAAAGATGCCATGTGAAAAAATCACCCTGTTTTATGAATGTGGAGGAAAATTTATCGACTTTTGCAGACTAGTTTCAATTTAGCAGCCCGGAGGGTTTTTAGAGTATTAATACCACAGCATCTTATCTGGACTTAGCTCTCCAAAGTCCTTTTTTTCATTGGGGAGCTTGCTGGGTGAGCTTTATTTCATTTTTTTCTTCATAACCCAATTGCTTGGAGCTAAGTATCACTAACCACTGGTGATGCTTTTGCCCGACAATCATGCCAATTCTGCCATCTACTGGGCCTGGTTTTTCAAAAGGCTAAATCTGGATAAAATTTATATGGATTTGCTTACATTATTTCATTTGGTGTCAAGGATAATGTAATCCATCTTAGTTTCAAGCCAGTTTTCCGGGCACTATCAGTTTGGATCAAGCTGATCCAGATATCTGGTTTGGAAAAATCACCAAATCTAGATTATCTGCAACAGCTCATCTGCAATGTTACACATCAATCAGTAGATCTCAGTATTATATCTTTATTCAAAAGCAAAACAGGCAAAATAACCATACCCCATTAGCGTGATTGTTGCAAACAGCTCAAAACTAAACTTTGTGCATAAATAGGGTTTAATGTTGGTTGCACTGTATGAACCAACTAAAGTGTTTTTGATGAAATGTTAAAGCTGGATTACATTTTGGGCCTAAAATCTGCACTGAAACCACCCTTCTTATGGGTTATATTTAATCCAACTTTTTTGGATTTAAATGAGTCCAATTATACAAAAATAAAATCCTCAAAAACCCA
>NW_015150975.1:288798-303604 GCF_000732505.1 Cyprinodon variegatus | reverse complement strand
TGTGTCTGTCCTTGTGCTGTGAGGAAGTATGTTCTTTAGCCCAGCTGATCTTTTGCAATTGTGGATGTCCACTGAAATACGCCTTGAAATCGATTAAAACACCTTGTGCTCAATTTGATTCATGACTCATCCTTTTTTGCATTAAATAACTCAAAGTAACTTTTAATTTTTTTTTTTAATGAAGTAATTTTGTACTTTTACTTGAGTAAATTTTGAGATGGGTAATTTTACTTTTACTCTGAGTAAAATTTAGGCAAATAAAGATACTTTTACAATTTTTTTGTACTCTTTCCACCTCTGGATGTCAGTGATGCCTTTTTTCAGACATTCTCTGATCTTTTTTTCCTAGATATAACAGAATGCACACCTTCTAAAAATATCTTCTTTTATCTCATCTTTCCACAACGATTCAATGATCCCAAGTATTTTGAATATCAATAGTGTTTTTTGTGGAAAACAGTGTGGAATGTTGTGTTTTCTTTTGGTCCGCAGCTTGACGCTGCCCCATGGAGATCATTTTTGCTTCAGGTTTTCCTTATTGCTGAATCATTAAAACTGATGTTTACAGATGTTGCCAAGAAACTTATAACTCAGGAAGCTCTTGGTTCTTTTGTGACAATCGAGGTAATTGATCCGCATATTTGGAGTCATTTTGCTGGGAAGGAAACTCTTGGGGAGGTTAACTTTTCTCCATATGTTGAATAATGAGTGTCACTATAGTTTGCTCTATTCCTAAAGCCTTAAAAACTGGTTGTAACTACTTAAAATGTATTTTTTTAATCTTAAAACATAAAATATTAATTTTTAAAATTAATATAATATTTAATCTCAAAATCTGTTGAGCCAATGAATGTAATATTTCAGTCTCTGAAACAATAGAAGATAATTTATTTGAAGAAAAGTCTGTTGTTTTCCAGTTCTGTGTAAAGTAATCTGCTTACTGTATTTCATTATATTTCCAACTGCAACAGATCACCTCTAGCAGCAACAAGACCAGACCCAACTACAAGAACAATCCCAACTGAGTTGAGATATTTGGAAATAAGTAAAACATTATGTCCAAACAATCAATAAATTAGAGAACATATGTTTTTGTTTTCTTTTCAAGATGCTGTTTCTGTGAGTTTATTATATGATTTACAGCTGAAACCAAAGTCATTTCTAATCCTTGAAGCGGGCATTTAGCAGCCAAGTCTTCTCGAGTCATGATACAGACCTCTGTCCCTCTGCATAGCTCCAAGGTGCACAGCTGCATTTTGATGCAGAAGCCACCTGTAATTTGATCACATTGAGGCACTAAGGTTATGTGCTCTGCTGTGGCAAAAGCATCTTGATGCTTACTCAATGTGGAGAAGTGAAAAATAACCAACTGTTGGAATAACTAGGATAGTAAAGGCAGGTCTCTTACTTATTTATGCTTTTACTAAAGAGCTAAACTATGGGGGAAGTTATTATTATTTTTTATTTATTTTATTTTTTTGTATTTGCAAAAAAAAAAAAAAAAATTGATTTTATTGGCAAGTGGCAATTGATTTTTTTATTTCTTATTTCTTTATTTCTTATTTTTATTTTGTTTTTCATTGTGTGCGATACATGTACACTTGCACCTTAATCCTTATTTATCTTGATATACTGTATATACCTGGATATACTGTATATATATTGTTTATTGTTTATTCTTAATGCACCTTTTTCTTCCTTGTTTGCACCTTCTTTGACTTCAATGCCAATATGTGACAAGTGAATTTCTCCACTGTGAGATCAATAAAGCTCATCTAATCTAATCTAAATAAAAATCAAATGGTAAATGTTACAGACATTTTACTCAATAATCCCTATGGATGGATATTTGTTTCATGTCGTATGGAGTCTGAGGTTCCTTCTAAATAGTGCAAATTTGTAAGGTCATTAAATAAAATGTCTGATTTCACTGTCCTCTTTTCTTATGTTCTCTGTATTGTCTTCCTTTTGTCCCTAAAATCTTATTGATTGAGTCTTGGCCTCAGCAAATCTTGCAATGAGGAGATCCACTGACTTCAGGATCCACGTCAAAGAAACCTTTAAAGCCTGAAGTTTTTCTGAAAATTCAGCACAAAAAGACACAATTATTAATTTGATAATCATTAAGACAGCAGAAGAGATGATAACTGGAAGAAGAACCAGAAAGGAGGAAATATTAATGGCTTAAAAATACTTTTAAAAAAACAAAAAACACAATGTGGGGAAATGTGACCAGCATAGGGAGAATGAACGGATAGAACATTTAACATGGTAAAGTTTCAAACAGCTTATACTTATATAGCACTTTTTTATTTTCTGTTTTGAAGATATCAAATCATCCATAAACACATTCACATGCAGACATCTGCCAAGTTGTGTTTTAGATTTTCTTATTTTTGCATTATAGTTACATAAACCAATCTTTCCCAATCATATAGTTAAATATATTTAGAGTTAAGAAACTCCAAGTGCAAATAATTGAGAATTGTATCAATATAGTTTGTGGACCCCCCTCAGACAGTCTTGTCCCCCTGTGGCCCCCCACAACAACAAAAATGTTGACTCCACTATTGGCTGGAAGCCATAATCATTATAGAATAGTGACAGTAAATAATTAAAATACAATTAGCACATTTATTATTAAAATGCAAAATCAGAGCAGAATTTGTACTTATATTAATCGCATTCCTTGGGAGCAGAGGGTAGCTTGTACACTCCAGGGACGGAGTGCTGCAGGCGTAGGTTTGATTTAAACTTTGGCAGGGACACTATTGGTCTGATGTCATTGGTCCTATGCAAAAATATGCATTGTCATTTTTTTATGCTTGACGTGAAAATCAGGGTGTATTTTGTTTAAAGAGAAAAGCAACATTTCTTGCTACATTTATACAAATTTTATAAGCGTTACACACACTAGATGCTGTTAATCAATGTTTGAAGCATCACTGGCATTATAATTACTGGAATTATGACTAAATTCCACTTTGAAAAGGTTTGCATTTGAAATTACCAGCGACTAAGACAGAAAGTAAATCTGTGCCTATTTAACAGAATATTGTCTAAATATGTCTGTTATATGTGAATTTATCCTGTTTTTTCATTTGAAGATATACAATTGAGCAGAGGTAAACAGAGGGAAAACCCACTCTTATCTTTTAAATATTCTCTCTGTATCATGAAACAAAGCAAAATAATAGAGTCAAGGGACACCAAATACATTTATTGTATTTACATGAGCACTGGAACTGACACTGAACATTTAGAATATTAATTTCACTCTACAAGTCATCTAGGCTTTAGTTATTCTATTTAACCCATATCATGTATTTTATCTTGGGCTGAAACAATTCATTAGATTAAATAATTACTAAAATGTCAACAAATTTAGTAATCGATTCATCGTTAACTGGAGTGTAGAGACTCTAAAACATGACTTTAGCTCACAGAGCAACCCGCTTCGAGCAGGAATTATACCAAAATTGTACAAAATATATATAAACATTTTGCATTTTAGATCAAAAATGTTTTTGTCTGTCAATATTCTCCATCCAGAACTCCTCTACTGCTGCAACAAAGCTGTATTGTAAATTATAAACATGTTATTCACATCTAATTGTTGGTAGGGACAAGTAGGTCGGTCCAAAATATTGGTAGAGACATGTCTGTATGGTCCCTATGCAAACCTACGCCCATGGCTGCAGGGTCTTGCTCAGGGAGCCAGATTTACAGTGAGGTTGCAGCTCCCTAACCATCAGATCTCCCCCCTAAGAGTTAAAACACAAAGTGAAATATATGACTCTTTGTTGTAAATCTCAGTTGCCTTTTTATTGTCTAACGAAATCAATGAAACCTGATTGCTTTTTGGTTACAAATTTACTGAGCTGCACCTAAGAATATACACTACAGTAATAATTAAAAATAAAAACATAGAAAAGAAAATGCGTATTTAAAGTTCTTAGATAAATTAACTAATAATAGATGCATTTTTTTAGATTAAACGTAATTTTTTTTGCATTAAATAACTGGGAAATTCAGGTTTAAGTTTGGAATAGAATTCATTGGGATGTAGAAGAAGAATGGTTCCAGATTTCACAATCCTTTACTGACATCTGCTGGCGAAAAGCAGAACTGCACATATTCTGCTCAGCTGCAGCTGCTACTGACACTACGAAGGTGAACAAAGGTAACTCAAATCATATTTATTGTTAACATTTAAAGTAATTGATAACTTTATTAATACGGTGTCAGATGTTCTCTCCGTTGTAGTTCAACCATGGTTAGCAAACTGCTTTCGTTTAATGTCAGCTAGTCTGCTCAGGTAGGAAAGTGGTAGCTAGTTTGTTTGCTAGTAATGCTAACCATAGCTAGTTAATTCCAAAAATTGAAGGTTATGTAAATGTAAAAGAAAGACGTAAACAGTAGGTTCTGTAAAAAAAAAAATAACATTTATTAAATCGACTAACATAGTAGTGCTATTTTGATTGCTTTGATTCATTTATGCCTGCGTTAAATGAAGCTAACTTCCTGTTTAGTCACTGATCTGTTTATTTTATTGACTTCCTTAAAGAGTTACTGTTAGTGTAGGTGAATGTAAATAAAGCTAATAATAGGGGTATGTATGGTAAACATACTCATAGATCTATAAAAAAAAAATATATATATATATATATGTGTGTGTGTGTGTGTGTGTGTGTGTGTGTGTATGTGTGTATATATATATGTATGTATGTGTGTGTGTATATATATATATATATATATATATATATGAATGTATGTATGTGGGTATATATGTGTTTATTTAAAGATAATGGAATTCTTTTTACTAAGAAAAAGGCTTTTAATTGATTTTAATAACCGGTTAATTGTTTTCTAATGTTTATGACACTTAATAAGCTCCAATAAACATTAGTTCATACCAGTGACAAGAATTACTTTACTTTAAAATCATTTAACAGCAAAAAACTTTTAGAATTTTGATCAGTTTGCTGGTTGAAAGATTTTTTTAACCTGATTAAACTCAATCAATGTATTTTGCATAAAACTAAAATGGAATTTGTATGTGTGAACACACTGATTATTTTGAAGGGATTAACACATCATATAATCAATTGCTCATCACCAAGTGTGACCAGCTCCAGCGCTGAAATGATTAATCAGATCAATTGTGATTTATTGATTGTTTAAATGATTGTCAACTAATTTAGCAATCAATTATTCATTAACTGTTCTACAGAGACTCTAAAGCATGCCATTAGCTGTAAGAACCATATCATTCAGAGCAGTAATTATACCAACATTACAAAGAATATATACAATTTTTTCATTTAAGAAAATAAAAAAAACCTTTTTGTCTGTCAGAATGCTCTATCCAGATCTCCTTAAATGGCAGTTTTAGCTTCTGGTTTAAATTCTGTATAAAATCTTCTTCAAGGAGCTTTTTTTCTGGTTATTACTTGATTAATTAAAAATATAACAGACATATTAATCAGTTAGCAAAATAATCAAAATAATAGCTGCATCTCTATAAAACCAGCCCATTTAGCAGTTTGATAGTCTGGAGGTGTAATGCTTTGCTTCATGGTCATTCTGTATGTTAAATATCATGACAGTCACTATAATCCAGATTAACTTTTAAACATAATAAGTCATTTATTATCTAAATTAATAAATGATCACAACTTAGACAACTTTTATTGTCATGTTGTTTACACAGAGTGTAAACAAAATTAAATTTGGTTTTGTACAGCTTTCAGAATATTTCCATAAAGTGCAGCAGTGATCAAATGTAAACAGTGTGGGAGAAAAAAACATGATGCAAACATGCAGTATTTTTGGTTTGGGTTTGTCAGTGTGATGCAGAGTCTGTGACATGAGTGTTTCAACAGTTCAGCAATCTGATGGCGGTGGGAAAGAAGGTGTTGCAGAATCTGCTGGACCTGAATGCTGCGAAGCCTCTTCCCAGAGGGCAGCAGGAAGAACAGTCCAATTAAAACATTTATATATTAAAAAAAATATATTCATTCAACATATATACTATGAAATAACACTGAATTTAATTGTCTCAAATGAATTCATTGTTAAAAAGGAAGCCAACTAAAAAAGTAAAGGCGTCACAAAGGTATCCAATTTCTTTTTGTTTTACACTTGTGTAAACAAAATGACAAATAAATCTGTCTAATTCACCTCTTTAAAACCAATAAAATGCTTTGGCTTCTGTTGGTAACGCCTACTTAGTAAGGCAAGTTGGATCTTTCATTTTTTTAATTTTTTTTTACACTTAGAATGTACTTAAATATTTTTTGTCTAATCTGAAAAACATCTAGAACATCGGCAAGAAGACGAAGACTATTACGTTAAGTCCAGATGTGTAAAATACTACAACAGTAAACCAAGCGAAAATAAATAAAACCAACATTTGGACTAAATAACTAAAAAATTAGCTCATCCACTACTGAAAAAAATGGATTTCAATTGATTATTATTCACATGTTGATTTTCTTTTAAGAACATTTAGTCACATTATAAAGACTGAAGACAGTGCAGTTAATATTTGAGGATATTTTTCTGTAATGTAAAAGAAAGTTAAACTGCACAGTAAAAGAAAATGGAATTCTGATGCATTTATCTGTTTATGTCCCTCAGTTCAGCACAAAGTGGTCCTAAATGATCTCAGAATGGAGTCGAGTGGAAAACCTTCAACGGCACAGATTGTGGTTTTAGCCACCAGCTCTGCGCTGACTGCTGTATTTTACTCCATCTACAGAAACAGAGTTAAAATTGCTTCCTGTTTAAAGGTCAGCCATGTTTCCTGCACAAAAATGGCAAATGTTGTAATTTACCACGAGTAATATGACATCGGATCTCATGTTTAAACACAGGAAGCCAAGAAAGTCTCCATAGATCAGGATTTAAAAGCCATCCTGTCTGAAACCCCCGGAAGATGTTTCCCCTATGCTGTCATAGAAGGTTTGCTAAGTGTTCTTTAAATCCTAAATAAGATCTTAGTTCATCCTTTGCTTTAATTGTAATAGTTGTTACCTGCTGCAGGTGAGGTGAGATCCGTGAAGGAGACTCTCAGCAGCCAGTTCGTTGATAACTGCAAAGGAGTCATCGAGAGGCTGACTGTGAAGGAGGAAAAGATGGTGTGGAATCGCACCACACACTTATGGTGAGTGGAGGAAATATAACAGGTGATGCTTTCCTATTCTGCCTATAAGCTTTCCTTTTGTTTTAATAAACATAAAAAAGCATTTGCCTATTTTGCTTTTATTAAATGCTTTTCTGGCATCCAGTCCCAGCACTGACATCAGAATTTCACACATAAGCAGATTGAGAATGATTTAATAAAACTATTTAAATCTAGCATGTAATAGTGATGTCAGAGCAGGTGGTGACGCTGTCGCAGACAGCAGCCCCACATAACAGATTCCCAGAGTCCGTTTGTCATGTACCTTATCTTGTAGGCGGATTATTCAGATATTAATCAGGGAGGAAATTGATGAACTGCTGCCATCAGTTTGTTATTGGATAGTTTATTAGCAGCAACACGTTGTTAACAAATCTGCAAATGCCACACTCTAAATGTCACAGACTGTTTCCTGTTGGGTTTTCTCCTCAGGGAAACCGGCGAACAAAGGATTTTTTTCTTTATGTTTCTTTTACCTTTAATAAATCTATTTTGCATGAAGGGAAAAAATACAGGTAAAAAAAAAAAAAAATATGAATCCAATTAACAAATCTTACTAAATCAGTTACCTTTGTTGTTCTTTGTAAAAAACTCAGACATTATGTTTTAACGGTGCAAGGTGGTTTTTTTCTTCCTCAAACCGGTTCCAGTGGACTCATATAAACTAATGCTATTTACAAACTGCAGGAACGTCCCTCAACCACCTAAAGGTATACTATGCAACCGGTGTTGATTTTCCAGCGAGGCTCCCCCCAGAGGACGAAAGTAAAAGTGCACTGTCGTAAATATGCTCAGCTATATAAATATAGCTCACCAAGCCAGGCGCGGTTGTTTTGAGCTTAGCAAACAGGCGAACGCAACGAATCACCATGTCTACTGCGGTAAGTGACTATTTTGTTCCAATTTTCGAGTTTGAAAATTCTCGCTGCACAAATATCGCCACTGCGCTAGCAACGAGCATGCCTTTCACTGGGGGCGTGTAGCAGTTCTCACCATAAAGCAAGACTGACTCTCGTGATGCACGAGACTTCTGAGCCTGTGGGTGCGGACCGAGGGCTCCTGCAATTGCAAGTACGGTATTTCCCCTACAGACCACCAGGGCGGCCGAGAAAACCTTTGTTTGACCTGAAATGACTCATTTAATCATCCAAAACGTTATGGAACACATTAATTAACTGAAAAATGTTGCATAGTATGCCTTTAACCTCTGTGTCCACTGTAGAGGAATCATGGCATTTCATGTGTATATCTGAGCATTTTGCCTCATGACTCCCTCAGTTCTCTAAAAACACTCAATATGAGGGAAAATGCATTTGGAATACAGAACATTTGCACCTTTTGCACTACCCCTCTGAAACCGATCTGTGCCGAGTTTGAGTTGGTTCTTAAGGCCATTTATACATCACGCTAGTTTTGTTCCTCGCCTCACATCGGCAGAGATGGGAAGTAACGAAGTACAAATACTTTGTTACTGTACTCAAGTAGATTTTTCTGATATTTTTACTTTACTTTACTACTTATTTTTATGGCGACTTTTTACTTCTACTCCTTACATTTTTACACAAATATCTGTACTTTCTACTCCTTACATTTAAAAAAATTGGCTCGTTACTTTAGTTTTGAATCATTTCAATGGAGTTACCGTTATTATTTTTCACGTCATCAATACCAAATTCAATGTAATTGGATGGGAATCTACGTTGCATTTGACGCACCACTACAAGATGAATCGACAGATTCGGCGGTATTCATTCGCGGCAAATCATTGCAGCTTGGTGGCGGTGGCGTTAGCATAGTAGCATGGACGACGAGATGATTGAAAATGAACACAACGGAGATCTAGTCCTATTGGCAGACATCCATTTAAAATGTAGGCAACGGCATGAAAAAAGTGGTTTCTACTTTTACTTTTATACTTTAAGTAAATTTACAAGCCTGTACTTTGTTACTTTTACTTGAGTAAAGAAGTTTAATCAGTACTTCCACTTTTACCAGAGTTATTTTTAACACAAGTATCTGTACTTTTACTCAAGTACGGAAAGTGAGTACTTTTGCCATCTCTACATATCGGCGGTCCACAATACTACAGCTCTCAAGGTGGGAATTACTCAAGTAAAAATGGCAGCGCCCATAACATTCAAAAACTTATGTGCCAGGATAATGTCCTCTGCCCAAAGGCAATGAGAGCCTCGGTCTCTGCACCATCCCAGGCCGCCATTTTCCTCTTTTAAACCAATTTAACTTTTATTAGGTTCGGAGGAGTTTTTTTTTTTGACCGGTTGCGGGGTTTTTTGATTTGCAAGGCGGGTTCCACGGGCCCTTTTCAGTTTTTTTTTTTTTTTTTAGTAAGAAGCTTTTCAAAATTTCATTTCTGGATTGTGTTTTATTTTTAAGTTTCTATTAACAAATCGTAATCTTTTTTTGCAACAATAACGGGACAAAATTCACTCCATATTCTTCTGTTTGTGTAACTATATTTCCAAACAGGAATAGCACAGAGAAAGTCATCCATCAGCGCACCAACGCCGTCCCATTTGCACTCGGGTCTCACGATGCAGACATCACCACCACTGTGCGGGTTGTTCGTCCCCTAGATGCAGCGGAGTTGGACCTGGAAACCACCTATGAGAACTTCCACCCCACAGTCCAGTCCCTGTCCAACGTCATCGGCCACTTCATCAGCGGAGAACGACCAAAAGGGATCCACGAGACGGAGGAGATGCTGCGAGTTGGCGACAGCGTGACGGGAGTGGGAGAACTGGTACTGGATAACAACCTGATCAAGCTGCAGCCACCGAAACAGGGCTTCTGCTATTTCCTCACCCGGCAGGACTACGCGTCTCTCCTGAGGAAGCAGGTAAACGGCGTCAGGGTGTGGAGGATCCTGGCCCTCGTGTTTGGACTCGCCACCTGCTCCACTCTCCTCTTCATGCTCTGGAAGTGGTACGTTCTCCGCAGGGAGAGCAGGAAGAAGAAGAGCATCCTGGAGGAGTTCAAGGAGCAGCAGAGGAAGCGTATGCGTGAACTCCAGATGGAGGAAAGCAGCGTTCCTCCCACCAGCTGCAGCGTGTGTCTGAGCCGGGAGCGCTGCTGCGTGTTCCTGGAGTGTGGTCACGTGTGTTCCTGCGGCCCGTGCTACGAGGCGCTGCCAGAGCCGAAGAAATGTCCCATCTGCAGGGCGACTATCGACAGAGTGGTGCCTCTTTACAACAGTTAAATCACTTGATCCTGAATGTTGGTCTGGATTTCTCAGGCCTGAGAGGGGCTTTTAATCCAGCTCTGATGGTGACGGGTTACCTGCAATGAACTGAACTAAACTGAAGTCAAACCTTTTCAATCAAACCGATTAAGAAATTGAGAGAGAAAATGGGATGGCTTTGTGTTTAGAGCTTACAAATATTGATCCAACTCTACAACAGTCTGCCAGAGAAGGTGGAGTTATGATCTGAGAAAGCTAAACTCATTATACAATAACACTGGAAGGATTATACGTTTGGAGTCATTATAGCCTTATATCCGCTCAGCAGCTCTCAGTCTTTTACTATTATTTAAAATAATGTGGCACAAAGCGTAGCACTGCAAACACTGATCTAAAAATCAATACAAATGTCTTACAATAGTGTGTTTTCCTTTAATTTGTGCAGGTAAATAGATGATCAGCCAATTGAATGAGTGTTCTTACCTTAAGATAATTAGATGTTATGCACTTTTGAGTTGCTTCCCTTACTTGATTTATGCTTAAATAAATCATCTTATTCCATTGGTTGATCGTCTTACTTACCTACCTGCTCAAAAAAGAGGAAAATCATTTATTTCAAGAAAAAATTCTTATTTTTCAGTTTTTGGACTGCTATATAAAGTCGTCTCTGAAGATAAATCCCTCCACAGGATGATGTTGCCACCACCATGTTTCAGTGTGGGTGTACTGCTCATTGTTTTATGCAGTGTTGTTTTCATACTCTATCTGATTTGGTTAAACTTGTTGGTATATTTTCATCATGTTGTAATGTGTTATATGCAAATAAAACTGCTTTTTTACAGACCTGTGAAACTCATTTATTTACTTTTATGTAAACAAAAAGGAAAGCAGTAGGAATTAGGAAAGCAGACGGTTCCACCTCCTGCTTTATGTTGTTTTTAATGATTCTACAGAGAATTTCATCATTTTATCTTTGCCTTCATTTGCTTTTGATTGAAAAGACTCATTTGATTTAGTTTGGAAGTAAGATCGCCCAATGCAACAGGAATGAGCTGAATTCATCTTTTAATTAAGCTTTATCTTTTTAACGGCCTTTCCAGATCATTCAAGGTTACCTTTTTTTTTTTTTATGATACAGAATTCTCACCGTGAAGATTTCCTGCTCTGGTTGTACACCTTAGAAAAAAGATCTTAAGAGCTTTTAATGGCTTTTAGGGGAATTATTGATTTAGCATATTAAAACTGCCTCTGACTTAATACTCCTCAGGTTTCTTAGAAAAGAACTTTTAATAAAAGTCATCTTCAAACAGACATAAAAACATGTAATTGTATACACTGGAAAAACGATGTAGAAATAAGTAAAAATGTCTTCAATTAAGTCTATTTAACCTTAATTTGAGTAGGTAAATTAGATATTTTGCCAATTGAATGAGTATTTTTACTTTTAAAATAAGATAATTAGATAATATGTACTTGAAAGAAGACATTTCAATTATCTTTTCTTATTTTAAGTGTAAATTTTCTTGTTCCATTGGCAAAATGGATCCTTTACCTCCTCAATCCAAGAGCAAATGCACTTATTTTATGAAAAAAATACTTATCTAGATTTTGATTTTTTCCAGTTTTTTCTTTCCTTTTTAAGTTTTCTGTGTTGGTTAAAACTAATTTATATTTTTTATATTTGTATATTATTTCATTTTCCTTTCATTCTTGACTTTAAAGCAGTTCTTTCTAATAAAACTTGATATGCTCATTTATATATAACTTTATTTGATTGTTTGTAATCTTATCAGGAGTTTAAAAGGCATAATTTATTTGTAAATCTATCTTTAGTTTCGCCGCCACCTCATTATCTAAACAATTAATTTGCTTATTACTATTTCTACAAATTTTTTTTCCATTCTTTTTCTTCTTTATTTCTCCTCAGTTTGGTTTTACCGCCTCCTGTGTTTATTTTCTAACAGTTTGTTGTGCATAAAGTAATGTGAACATGAGGGTTATTGGATTGACTGAAGTTCTTTTCTTTATTCTGAGGAGCAGGAAAATCAGTGTATCCCGTTTTCTTACTTCCATCTGGAGACTTCTGCAGGTTCCAGTGTGTTTAGCTACTTGAAACAAATGTTGTAAAGACACAAAACTCAGTTAAGCTCTAAAACAAGAGACACGTCATTAGAAGCAAATCTGTTCGTATGTGAACTCAGGAAACAGGATTTCTGCCAGAAGATGGGGATGTTGGCCTTCGGTGAAACTTCATCACATCAGGCTTTTCTATTAATGCAGCTGTTTTATCCCTAAAACAAACAATGAAAATTATAATCAGTGATTCAAAAATTCTCATTGGTTTGATTTTTTATTTTTTTTTTTATGCAGCAACAAGAATAACTACAATCTAATGAACCATTTAGATGAAATAGGAAGCTGGATATCCTGCAGATTGAGTCTTATTCCAGGGAATGACTTCATGCCTCATAGGAGGTCATCTTTATATTTACTTAAACAAAATGATGTTTGCTCTTTGAAATGAGAATTAATTCAAAAACCTAATTTTATTATCATGCTGTGAAATCTCTGGTATATTATTTAAAATGAATCCCCAGCTTTGCTTTTACCACCTTATTAGTATTCAGCAGCTCATCCTTGGATATCTCTTTTACAGGAGAAAGCTGATGCAGATGAGTTAAAGGTCAAACATTACATGTAATGGAGCAGGAAGAAAAAAAAAAAGCTAAAAATCAGGTCTAACCAAACCCTTATCTGGGTGACATTATAAACCCAAAATTTTTCTTTAAAATAATTCAGATAAAGAAAAGTTGAATGTTGACCCATTTTACTGCAAGCTGTCCACTTCTGTCACTGCAGAACCAGCACACATCCCCGCCATTTTATCACTATTCTTGAATGTTATTCTATTTTTTTATTCATGTGTCATGAATTTGTCATGAAATTGAACTCCTGAAGCGACAACAGAGATTTTTTTTCTTAAGCAAATCATATTTTCTTAGAAAACATTTCATCACCTTTTCCATTTTCAGCCATGTTGAGAGGAAACTTGCTATTCTACATGTTCCTAGTTAATTTATAAAGAAAAACGTAAATGTTTTCATAATTTTGCATTGCGCTTTGTCACTAGTTGCAGCTTATATTGCATATAAATAAAGGCATAACTTTTCCTTATATGTAACTATGTGTTCTTCATCCCTGTATGCTCAAAGGTTTTCCCACTGGCTGACTTTCATCTACAAAGCTATCCTTGGACTTTGGAGTAAAAAGCAGGGTTGGTTGTGACTGCACTTTGTAAACTGTTATCTTGCTGTCTGTGATGTATTCATCACAGACTTGTGTGTTTTTTTAATATTTTACTTTCTGTAACCTTTTATTTAAGCTGACCTGTTGGTCATGTCACTCTTGGAAAAAAATTTCAAAGAGTTGTTTTTACCTGGTTAAATGAAGGGATCTGTAGAGCAGGGGGCTTTAAAACACTGATCCAGCATATCCTAATTAAAATGCACATTTAAAGGTATAGCGGACGATCGTTTATTTCCGGATGGATCATCTAAATAAGTGGTCCTCCTAATTGTCAATCATTTTGGTGATATGTTTACATAAGGCCGTCCTACATGCCCCTCCTTTTAGCTATCTTTTTCTGTGCATGCGCACTTTCAGGCATCTATCTGTAGTGATTTATGGTGTCAGACAGTCATTGAAGCTCACCTTTCTCATTGCGGTTCTTCGAAAATGGCCGTGGGTCGTAAGAGGAAAAAGTGTCTACGTAGCGTATGAGAAGAAAAGAAAGGCCTCAGAAGAGGCAGGCATATCCCAGAATGCTTTGAGCAGAGAGCTCTCCTCGCAAGACCCACTGCATAGGCTGATGTTACTGACAGCGACGACTAATACGTAGCAAAAGTGGCGCAGGCACCGCGCAGAGGAGGAGGAGTTACGTGACCAATGGGGAGAAAAAAGTAGGGGTTAGGGCAGACGTTCGGGCACAGTAAGCTTGTGCTATGAGAACAGCAACTTTTAAACGGAGCGTGGAGGAGAAATATGGAGGATAAAAAGTGCCAAAATTAAATAAATAAATACAGCATTAAATAAATGATTAAATGTGTCAATAATTAATTAAATGTGGAATTAAGTAAATAAATGTCTCATTCATTAATTAAAACCACGTCACTAATATAAAGTGCCACAATTAAATAAATAAATACAGTGATAAACAATTAATTAAATGTGTAATTCATAAAATAAATAAGGAATTAAATATATAAATGTGTCATTAATTTAATAAAATACATCTTAATTTTATTAAAAAATATATATATAATTATTTCAGTGTGCATTTAATTATTTCATGGTCCTGTGTCGCAGTGCATCGAAACCATTAAAAGAATCTGTCAAACTCACCCATCAAAGTTAGGGGGCGG
>NW_015150975.1:286349-287447 GCF_000732505.1 Cyprinodon variegatus | reverse complement strand
TTGACACATTTAATTATTTATTTAATGCTGTATTTATTTATTCAATTTTGGCACTTTTTATCCTCCATAGAGAAATGGTGCATGCTCTGGCACACATTTAATGGGCGTTCCCTCTCCGGAGCGGGTACAGGATTGTGCATGTGCATTTTTTTTAAGCGGAGAGGGCGGGTCTTTAAAAAAATTCCTGAAAATCTGCCACAATACCTTTAAACCCCTGCTGCCATTTCTCGGTAAAAGCCTACCTGTATGATTCAGGTAAAGTTTCAGGACCTCAGATCCCTGCTGTAGAGTCTGGTAGGAGATCTTGGGTTTTTCGTAATTTGCTCCATCACTGTAGGGAGTCTGTTAGAAGGTTCATTCCCCTCTTGGTAAGACTGGCAGCCTGATTTAAATGTCTTCCAGTTCTGAACTGATGGACTGAAATTGTCCCTGTAAATTCGTAGCTGATGTCTCTCCAGCCTGGTATTGTTATACCACAGACCTATAAGTGACTTAAACACATATTATTTCTCACTAGTTTGAGCTTAAAATGGATGAATTGTTGAGAATTATATCAGAAGATTTTTTTTTTTATTTTGGGAACCGTTTTTGTGCCAAACGTTTGACTCCATCTGTGCTGCAAATCAGGCATTAAAATCCCATGACATCACTTAAAGAGGAAACATTACTTATTTGGTCAATAGTCGCAAATAAACAAACCTCTTTAGTCTACGAAAAGCATCAAAGCAGCCGCTGGGATCCAACACCATGGAAACCCCCGCTGGTTTAAACCTGCAGCCCTGCTTTTAGCAGCTGAAGCTGTCACCGTTCTGACAGTTAATGAGCCATCAAAGACTTTCCTCCCTTTTGTTTCCTTCTTAAGAGTTTCAAATCTGAATGCGTGAGTGGTTTCACAATTATTTTTCCGGAAGAGCTGCGCACAATTTTAAAGATGCAGATTTCATATTTAAGTGCCAATTTCTCTTAAGCATCTCTCCTTGGCAACTCATGATGGCTCAGTCCTAAAGATTAGGTAAGGATCGTCATCATTTATGGTAATGTTGGAGTACAGCTGTGGCTCTTCTGCACTGAAGGCCAGCAGTTCAGGGAGTTATGCTA